>NC_051178.1:112196177-112221840 GCF_013339695.2 Rhipicephalus sanguineus
CCGTTAGTTAGACCACATTCCCGTCAGTTATTTTGGAGCAGTGTTCATGTTTACGAAATATAAACTGTCGTGGCATTGTATTTTTTTCTGGGAAACGAGATCAGTCTCCCTGACGCCCAACGCAAAGGTAATGGCGTACCTATTAAGGTCACAGCGTAATGGTTTATTCTTATATAGATAGCATTCCACGGCAATCGCGCTTTACAGACCTAATATTTTAATCAACATGATTCCAACCCACCATAATGCGCAGCATTGGTTTGCGATAGTAAATATATGGACACTCTCGGTTGGCTTTTGCCTCGGCGTGGACATCGTCATCATGTCCTTGTAATATATATATATATTATATATATAATATATTTCGCACGTGAGTCTTCTTCTCACTCATCTATCGTACCGGACCCATCGAACTTCATACCCAAAGTATACATAATACGTATATACATATTATATATGTATATATATATATATATTATATATAGATATATATATATAGTATACACAGCAATATATATTATATATATATATATATTATAATATAATGTGATTCACAAAACAAAAAGATTAACGATCTCCCGCTAAAGGGGACCACGGGGCGATGCAAAGCGCGAGCACTTGCACGATCGCGTTCCGTTCGCGTTCGTTGGGCATGCTACCGACCTCGGATCGTTATTAAGGGTATATTAACGTTGTAGAGTATGTGAAACGGCTCACGAAGCCTTATTGAGCAGCGTCTAGTACTTGAGGTGGTGCACTTTGCTTTGATGAGGATGGCTTGTGGTCGCTGAAGGGAAACGTGAGGGATCTTGGTGCAGTGGGGTGATCTTGAAATTGGTGAAGAAGTGCTCAATGCATGTGCCGTGAATGGTAGTTCGCCGCCCTTCGCTTCGCAGCTTTGTCTGAGTGGACGCAATTGGGCCTGATGCTGACGTGTGCTTGCGTCAGCCAACTCACTGACGGGACGGTTGCTTCCATTACGCTTCATCGGAAAGCACCCAATGGAGTCAAGCGTAGTCAACCAAAGCAAGCGCTGCACTGAACGCGCGCTGCGCTCTAACCGCTTAGAGGAGGAGAGTAGCGCATGCGGCCGCGAAAGCAAAAGCGAGAACACAGGTGAAAGCGCAAGCAGGTGCTGGTAGAGAAGTGGAGAGAGTAACGCGCAGCTGTCGGAGAGAGGAAGGAGGCGAGAGGCGCGCATGCATAGCGCGAGTGCGGACTACCACGGCGCGTGCGGATTACCACGCCGCCTTACATACCCCCGAGCAAGAAATGCGTCGCATCTAAAACACTTTTTGAAGCATGTATTAGAACGGGCCACCCCCCGCTCCCCAACACGCGGCGTCCGGCGGCTAGGCCACGCAGCGTACATTCCTCAGCATGCTAACGGCGAGCTATATATACACCATTTACCGCTGGGGTACGCAGATCTCGGGGCATTTTAGCGTGTTTCTCTGCATTACCAGCGAGATGACGCGAAGGGCGCGCGTTAAAGGTCGTCGCCCCACACCGTTGCGTGTCCGCGCTCTCCGCTGCCACCTCCACCTTGCCCTATACAAGGCGTCGTCTCCCGAGCGCGCTCGCGCGCGCTCTTGTCTTGTGAGAGGGGTGGTTTGTTTAGTCTTGTGCTTTCACCGGAAAGCTTGCGCTTGAAGTTGCAGAGCGCACGAATGTCAATTCGCTCGCTGCAGTGACCGTGTTTGCGAAAGGAGCGCGCTACTCAAACGCAAAGGAGTAACAACTGTGACAGCACGTAGTACGCGCTCGACCTGTGTGTACCTGTGCGTTTGTTTCGTGCGTCCTTCTTTGTGTTTGAGCAGCGCGCTGTCAAGCTGTGAACATTGTAATTCGAGCTCGTCCTGTGGTGTCCTTTTCTGCATCTTTTGTGCTTGAGGAGCGCTCTGCGTGCTTCGAGCTCCTTGCTGTTCTTCGCGTGACATTCCAATTTGTTGTTATTGCTTTTATTGCTTCGCCCTAGCAGCGAAACTGTGACATTTTCTGTTTAGTTTCTTAGATTATTGTCAGCAGCAAAAATTCTACATCAGCCTTTACAATAACAAAACATGGAAACACCGGGGTCGTAATTTGTAAACATGCTAGTTTCATTATTATCATTAAAACCTCTCAATATAATTTAAAGGGATAGTTTTTGCCACGTATTCATTCGTCTGATTGACATAAATTATCGCTAGTCCTAACACAATAAAAAACATGCATGTACTTTATCATTTCAGTTTTATAGTGTGGAAGTTTTCCGTCGTTTACTAAGTGATGCTGCTGTGATATATTGCGGCGAAATTTCCATTGTGAGTTCTGGTACAGTCACCAATAATTAATTGAGAGTTCTAGTACAATTGCCTCCGGTTGATTCCAGAGGAACCGATGTCATACGTTCCTATCAGATGTTACTCAAGATCTCATTGTCGAATGCCTTGTTATGCGCTGCCATAACGCCGCATACCACCTTTAAACCCACGGCCTGGTAGACCACTTTACGCAGATCTTTGGCGACATGGTTTCATTGCATGCTGCTTCAGGACAGTTCAGTTAGGACCACGGCTTACCATTTGATAAGTACGCCTGGAACATGACTCCTCCTGGGAACGACAGGCTTCTCTCTACGTTTGACTGTATGGCTGAAAATCCCCATCATGCGGTGGCACTCCTTTCTTACCGTTGTACCTCGTGATAATTCACAGCAACTGCCGATGTCAAGCAACACTGACACGCGGACTAAATTTTGTCTGCGTGTGACCGTCTTTTACCGGCTGTTTCACTGGCTGTTATATATATTATCGTGGATGTCATTAACTTTAGCTAGCTAGGCGCTAAAGATTACAAGTGAGAAAAATTAAGATAAGCTGACTTAAGATTATCGGTGGCTAACCTTTGCAGCAACTGCTACTTCACGCTGAAGCTGGTGCGCCGCTTTGCTCAGAACAAAAGGCCAAGGAAAAATTCCAAGAATAACGCTCACTACCCTGAAAACTCGCCACATGTTTACAGCTTCAGCAGTGTTCAATGATGGAAGCTTTCCGTCCTCAATTGGTGCTCAACTGCCACTGCCGTGTTTTCTGCGGCACCGCGTGTCGCATTTTGTTAGCTTTATGGAATTCCCGAACTACTTCCATGTCAATCACTGTCGCGTACCATAATAGAGAAATTAATTGGTTGTTTTCAAAGGCACTTCCTCTCCAACTGTTTGACAGTTAAAAAAATCAACCAAAATAAGGGAACTCTACCGGGTAGTCGTATGATATCGCAATGGTCTCAGTCGTTGACGAGCATAGCGGTAGCCCCATCCAAACTCTAAACGCCAAGCCTGAACGCTTTCGAATGTGCGAATATTGGCTCTGCAAGTATTAATATTCTTGCAAGCAGTGATCAAAAGCACTTTGTTCTACAATTTCAATCGCCGTGAAAGCGAAAACAATTGTTTGCGTATAGGCTCTCGAACAAATGTCGGTCTCACACGACCAACTCTCTAGAATTTCACTACAGCACAAGAGTTGTATGACACACTTTCACTATTGGTGTTCCAGCACTTTAGACTAGAGAGCATTGAACTCGTGTACGTACATTTCTTTTACGCAGGGATTGTGCGGGGAAACGCAAGTGTCATACCAATTACTGTTCCAGGCCGAAGATATATTGGCTATGGAGCAAGGCAAAGCGTTGGGTTCTCTGAAAACGTAGCATATTATTTATTATTTCGAGCACTCGTGAGGGTTAATTGAACATTTCTATGGCGCTAGTACCTATCGAAGTTATGTTCTTTCTGCAGCACGTCAGATTCACCCCCGACAGGGTCTTATGCAAAAATGAGAAAAAAGACAAAAAAATATATACTCATATTCGCATGGAAGGGTAGGAATGCATGGCTAATATGACTGATAGGTCGTTACATGAAGAACAAAAAATGCTCGTCAATTACGTCATGATTAACGATCAGATTCGCATTGGATATGCGGCTATGAGCCAGGGAAATGTGGGTGTGAGTCACACGTAGAAAGGAAAGAGAGCGAAAAAAAAGAAAGAAGGGAAGAAACAAAGAAGGAAAGACAGCGAGAAAGAAAGAAGGAAAGAAAGGAAGAAAGAAAAAATAAAGAAAGGAGGAAAGAAAGAGAAAAAGGAAGAAAGAAGGAAAGAAATAATTATGGAATGAAAGGAAGGACGAATCAAAGAAAGAAAGAAGGGAAGATAGAAGGAAAGAAATTATGTGTGGCTCATAGCCGCATTTCATATGCGGGTATGAGCTAGGGAAGCGAATCAAACGGTCAGGGCTTGCGCGATGCAAGCTACATAAACTGAACATGAAGGTCGCCTAAATTGTTCTTTATTCTTTATTGGTGAGCTCGAAATATCTAACCGCTCAGAGGATGCCTGAATTAAGTGTCTGCCGATAAAGCTCGGAGACGGGACAAATTTTTGCAAGCAGGTACACGACATGCATTTTTTTAATGCGCAGCATTTCTAAGCGAACCAAAGACATTTTGACCGTTTCTATCTATGCATATATCTATACTTCTATCGTACGTCAACGCAGGGACAGCAAAAATGGACTTTGGAAACCTGATGCACGTAGCGTTAGGGAGCCCGTGTTGCAGAAAATGTGGTGCCGGCGCCGTCGGCGTTGTCGATGAAAGAAAAAAAGTCAGTTTCGCCGCAACGGCGAAGCAATAATTGCGATAACAACAAATTGGAATGCAACGCGAAGAACGGAAAGCAGCTCGAAATTTCCAGCGCGTCGCTAGAGCCCAAAGGACGCACGAAAAGAACGCACACAGGACGAGCGCGAACTATCATGCGTCACAGCTCGACACTTGAAGCGCACTGCTCAAATATAAAGCAGGACGCACGAAATGAACGAACAGTTATTCCGAGGACGAGCGCGAACTAAATGTCGCCGTTGTTACTTATTTCTGTTTCAACAGCGCGCTCCTTTCGCAAACGCGGCCGCTGCAGGGAGCGAAGTGAGCTTCGTACGCTCTGTGACTTCAGCGCGGACATCGCAGGGAAAGCACATGACATACAACCCCCGGCTCCACCCCCCGCCCGCCCCCTTTCTTTCCTTGAGATAAGCGCACGAAGGCGACCACGCCCTGTAGGGCAAAGAGCATCGGCGTTCGCAGGAGCGGGGCGGCGACCTTTAAAGCCCAGCGCCCACCGCGCTCCTCGCACAATCTCGCTGGTAATGAAGAAACGCTTATAAGCGCCTGCCGTCTCCGAGTCCGGCCAGCGGTAAAGGGTGTGTATATAACGCCCGCCGTTAAGTACCTCGACGATCTGCGTTTCGTGGAGCAGTGGCTAGCTCCACGCGTTGCGGAGCGAGACGTCCCTGGTTCGATTCCGCGTTTCGGAAGTATTTTTCTTTGGAGCTTTTATATATATATATATATATATATATATATATATATATATATATATATATATATACATACTAGTACATATGCTGTGCATGACGGCGGCGGCGGCAGTTTGAGCCTACGCTCACACTGCCGCCGTATGTGCAGTTTACTTAAATTTAGAGGACCTTACTGCGTCACCACGCTTCTGCGAGTGACTGTACAAAAGCTTTTCGCGACTGCGCAGCTTCTGCTTGTACACAACACAGGTACTACTGCCATACTGTAGCCTTCTATTATGTAATTGCCATTTTTAATGGCCTGTGATGTTTCAGTAACCTACATTGCGTTTAAGCTCAGGCAATGCAAAATGCGTATGGGACCTATTCTTTAATGCAGTCGGTAAGTGCAGTGTATAGTAATAAAGTGTTATGCTAATAGTAATTTGGAAACCACCGTGAGGGCGGAGTAGATCTGACATCGCGATGCTCAACTCAAGTGCACCTGTTCACTTTCGAGCCACGGCAGCCGCACTTAGACGGGGGCGTAATGCATGGTCGGAGAAATTCGTTTTATGTTGACATTTACGATAACAATGAGTTAAGTGCTAATCGGCCACTACAGTAAGAATTATAGTGATATCGTACTTTTACCTAGTAATACCTGAAAATGCATTTATATTTAATTAGTTTCACGGTGCCCCGATTGGCTCAAGTTCGCTGGACTGTCCTCATACACCTATCGCTCTTAGCATGCCTTAAGCAGTTCCCTTCGGAATGTTAAATTCACAAACGTATGTTATGCCTGTGCAAAGGGCATGGAATGCATGACATACCTAAGGACATGAAATGCATGCCCTACCTTTCGAGCGTCTGCAACTTCATGCTGTAGTTCGTGCATAGCTTTGCATGAAAAAAGAGGTACATGTACGACAGTAAATACAATCATTACTACTTCCATTCCAGAAACCAGGTTCATGGTTAAACTAAAAGAATAACACTTGAAGGAATTAGCTTTGCCTGACTTCTGAATGCTCTAGCTGCTTTGTCGCCTATACGTTATATATACAGCTCTCAACAAAGCTCTATGTTCAGGTATACGCATTCCACTCCGAAAAATAAGAAAAACGCGCAAGTGGTTGAGATAGTTTTTAGTCGTTCTTGGATAACTATCAGTTTGTACAGACACAAATGGATGTATAGACACAAAGAAATATAGAGGAGGTCGAAAAAAATACTGACAACTGCCATCTAGAGACGCCTGCGCACATCAATCAGACTCATTCATTCCCAACAGCACATCCCGATATATCCCGCTGCAGAACAGCGTATTATCCTTTTGACAAGGAACGAGCGTATGAAACAGAACACGAGCTTGCATTGGCTCGGAGGTTCCCGTGGCGCTGCGAAATGCGCAGTAAAAATACCTGTACCGCGTAAGTTTTATGCAGAATTTTCTGCAGACACATTCCAACACAAAAGAAGTTAGCGGAGCCTGCGAACGCTGGATGAAGCGCAATGTACTTAATTTATCTTAATTGGACCTAGTGCTCTGTGGAGAAATTACAATAATCCACAAGAAACGTGGTATAATTATCAGGAACGCTGAAATGGCGCTTCTATGAAAACTATGGGGACCAAGAGAATAGTGTACTTTATCTAGAGCTAGTGAACAAATCGTAATCTGTGGTACGGTAGCTATCTTATTTATCAGCATTAGGAGGCTCACTAGGAGCCGGAAGCACACTAGCATGTGCGTTCCTTGTGTTTTACAGCGAAAGCTGTTATGCGATCACAATAAGGGCCGTTTTTCGCACCGTAGTTTCCGCCGCCGCCATCGCCGGTGGCCGTAACCGCTATCGCGCGAAATAAAGAAAAGTATCCAGGAAGGAACGGGGTTCGACCCGGGTCCTCTGCGTGGGAGCCCAGTTTTCTATCTGACAGCAATGTCGGTGCTTGAAACTGATTTGCAAAAAGACCCTATACAGGCATCATTTCCGGAAGGAACCACAATTACGTATGTAATGTAGCGTGGTAGAAGAGTAAAATAACAAGCAGGCGTCACACAACGCGAATTCTGTGAGCAGGCGTCACATTATGCGAATTCCGCAACGAGTCGGTTGTTGCCTGCTTGCAACCCATTACAAAAGGCTCTGCCATCATTCTTCATTGCCATCAGCCACAGCATCAAGAAAGTGCACATAATACCCAACATTTGTTTAGCGGGCACCACGGTTCTCGGCAGAATGACGAAAAGTGACATAGTGGTTGTGATTTATAGCGTCGTGGATTCCTCGAAAGTGCACTTCTATTGGTTTCCAAGGAAACCCATAAGGCCCCCATGATACATTTCCTTACGGTCTCTATATATTTCTTTCCCTCTCTCTCTTTCTGATTTTAACATACGTTCTATAGCACTCTGGGAGTGTGAAATAACGACCGGGCGTCACACAATGCGAATTACTTAACTAGTGGGTCGTTTGAAGCTTCGAACCTATTACAAAGGGCTCAACCATAATTCTTCATCTTCATCAGCCGTCCCATGAACAAAGTGCACATGATGCCTTTCAGATGGTACCTCGCTTCTCCGCAGAATGACGAATAAAGGCGTAGTGGGTACGCTGCTAACGTACTTGTATTAGTAGCCCCAAGAGTGTTTTTAACATTCTCTAGAAATGTCGCTCTTCCAGCTTTCGCTGTGGCTGTGTTGTGCTTTCCGCGCGGGCCTGGCGTTGTTTGTTTCTGTTGCGAATATGGCACATACAAGGTCTCTACGACAAGATGTCGACCTCCTGCTCTTTCTCTTTAGTACAATACTATTTGGTATGTATACGATCATAAATTGACAGCAGGAAGCAAGGAAGGAAAAACATTTATTACCAGAAAGGCGCCTGTGGTGCAGGGCCAGCTTGGTCCGCAAGTACCATCTAGTAGTTCTGGCTGCCATCAGTCTAGGACATCACAGGCTGCTGCCGCCCTGCCTGCCCTGTCGATCAAACTTATCTGATCATCAAGGTTATCGCTGGGTAGGAATTCGTCCCACGTCTCCACACTCGCTTGGTCAATGGGGCAGGCCGGGGATGGCCCGCCAAGTCCATGCAGTGTGTAGTAGTATGGGTTTCTCAGAGCACCATGGGCACCGCGCAGGGGATTCTGTTGGTTGCATGTTATTGAAAAAGTGTAACGTTAGGTACGTTCCGGTGCAGATTAAGCGCCAGCTGGCAGCTTCCTCCATTGTGAGCTTCTGATGGCGGAGGGAGTAGGTACGTCTGAGTTCCTTGTAGTTTTTTCGGATGGCCACATACTCAAACGGACCAGGATCCATGTTATCCTTTGCCGGATGATTCGGTTTTGTGTGTCAAGAGTGTCTTTGAGATCTGGTGCACCACGGAGAATGTTAATCGCTAGCTCGACCGACTCGTCCATTCAATAAATTTCTAAGGGCCGCTTGAGAGTCCGTGAAGACATTTAGTGACCTCCTTGGTAGCTCCTGTCAGCGCGGCTACTGATCGGCGTCGCCACAGGACCGAGATCGCTCATGTCTCTCGCCTGAAACCATATATTCGGCGTTCCTACCCTTGTTAACTTGCTGCCCGCTATGGCGAAGGGGGAAAATAATGTGAGCCCTGACTATGTAGTTCATCTTCATCTGTACGGAAACCATTGTAATCATCATCTTCGTTTGTCACGGCGTTTGTCTCATGCCTTAATACATTGAAATATAACCTTTCGATTACCGTACTGGACATCGTCTCATATACCTTCCTATATATATATATATATATCACTACTTGTAACCAATCAACATGACCAGCATAAGGTCAGGGATACCTCACATCCGGCAGCAGAAATTGTTGATGCACGACGCTCTCGTCGGCGCGGAAATTCACTACTAAAACAAACTGATATATCAAACGCTTCACTCTCGCCGCTTTGAGTGGCGTGAAAGCAGGCATCGAGATCTATAGCAGGCAAACGGCTGATAAAAAGAAGTGTCATTTGGGCTAATCAGCGGCCTTTACTTCCCCCTCTCAACAATATATTGCTGTACCCGGCAGCTCTAAAGCATTTTGAACTTACTTTTGGTGGCGGCTGTCCCCACTGCAGTGCTGTGTCTTCAAACACTTATCGAATGGTGTGGACCTGCCCCTCTAGCCTTGCCATCACCATCCCAACCCGGGAGGACTGGGAGGCGACCGCGCTTGCATGCCACGACTTCCACGACCAAGAAGCCGGGCTCGCCCGGGCTGTGACCACCGCCAATGGAGTCCCAAACTAGGGTCCTTGGCTTAGTATTTGCTTACCTATTGCGAACAAGGCCTAGTACGGAAACCAAAACGTCTTGCATTTTAAAGTTCTTTTCGCATTTGGTCGATGGATTCTTTTTACCTTCACCAGGACCATTCCCGACCACACGAGTTTTCGTGAAACCCTTGATTTCAGTATCTGTAAGGACCAGTTCCTTACAGGCTGGTCCAAGCATACCTCCTGTCCCCATATAGCCTAATAAATGCCCGGTCTCTCAGCCCAGGACGCCGTGAGGCTCATCAAAACTCAGATGACAGTAACACCCGGGGCACGAGGGCCATTTTCAGCATCGAATTGGAGAAGGTTTTTGATAACATACATCACTCGTTCATCCTCGATCCAGTCTCGAACCTCGGCCTAGGCGCAGTCTATTACTTCTTCATTATATATTTACTTGAGGGACGCAGTGCCCTGTTCAAGGCCAGAGAGACCAAAACGGACAAGATGTAACTAAGTAATAAAAGCACCCCTCAAAGTTTCGTCATTTCAGCACACTTGTTTAATATCTCCATGGTCAGTCTGCCTGAGGGTCTGGTTAATATCCAAGTCATCGGACGTACCGTTTACGCGGAAGACATAACGATCTGGTGAGATGGAGGCCATGGCGAGCATGTTTATTCTACCCTCCAAGGAGCCATTTAATACACATAGTCCTTTTTGCAGTACACATGCCTCAGGTGTTCACCGAGTAAATTGGAGCCTCTCTTGCGTGTACCCAGCAGGCGTGGACGCAACCCAAGATACTGGAAACCCCTGGCAGAGAACGACATAAGCCTTCACATAAAGAGTGTGGATACAACCCCTAGGGTCGGGTAGATTCCAATCCTCGGTATAATCGTGGGGTCATTGACCCGGAGGGTTATCAATAGCACTGTTTGGCTTCTGAACTACACGCAAACAGAACGACTTCTGCAGCTTGGAATACACAGCAGGCTCGAGGAAACTGCGGCAGCACATGAGACAGCACAGGTCCTCAGACTTTCGGGCACGAAAGGTGGGCGGCTACTCCCGACGGACATGGCTATTCCGCCGACCACGGTGGACCAAGATTTACGGGGCCTTGCTAGCAGCCAACGCGAAAATATCATCGTTTCCCCCATTCCGCGCTATATGAACCCACAGCAAAATGTGGGAAGACGACAGGCCAGGGTGGGATGCATCCTTCGCAGGGCAGCATATATTCCTGGAGGGGGGGGGGAGCTAGTTTGTCGACTCTGCCTCGTACGGGAACAGCAGTAGATACGTGGTGGTCTCGGTCGACTAGCTGGTTCAATCATCGACACCGCATCGGTCGAGTGTTCCTGCTCGAGTACTGCCGAGCAGATGGCCATCGCCATCGCCTTCTCGACGAGGAGCGCGCGAACATATTCAGTGAATCACGGGTAGCCGTGCAGACTTTTGCCGTCGACCCCATCGCCAAGGAAGCACGCCGTATCCTCAGTGACAACGACATTTCTAATCACATTATAACGTGGATTTCTGCTCACATGGGTCACTTTGAAGGCGGACCCACTAACCTCGACAAGCTGGCCCACTCCAAGGCGCGAGTTCTGTCATTGGGAGTCCTGAGAGGTTCTGCCCAGATCATGACGTTGGAGAACAGAGATCAGCCCACCACGTACAATGAGATTGCACAGCAGGTATACCTAGGCACGAGAGTGTGCCCCCTCCTCACAGGTAATTACACAGACGCCAGGCAATGACACTTGGACTCTTACAGACTGGTTCATACCCAAACTCGCCTTAAACCAAGTCGTTTAGGAGCAGCACTTGTTTTTAAAACACAGGAACAGTCACGACAAGTTACGTGCTAATGATAAAACCAGCCTAAGCATCGAGACAACCAAACGTCTTCCTCTTTTCCACATGAGTGGTACCCTCTGCCTTTCCGAGTGGCACTCATCTTCTTCACTACATTTTCTTCCCCTCCGGAAAAGAGCCATCCTGGCGACTTATGGGTAGGAAACAACAGAGGGGTCGTAATACGGTTTCAGGCGGTCTATGTGAACAGTCTCACGTCCACGGTGTCGTTGATCAGAGGACCGGGCAAGCGGCTCCACTATGTACTAATTCACAGGTGATGCTTGTTTGACCACACGGTAAGGGTCGTGATACTTGGAGAGAATTTTCGTTCACAAACCAGGGCTGGTTGAAGGGATCCAGAGCCATACAAGCTGATCAGCGGCATAGGATGCCGGAGGCGTCGAGCTATCGCGATGGTGTTTGTGGCGTTGCTGGTCATCAGTAGTGAGGGAGCGGGAAATCTGGGGACACTCTTCCGCGTATTTAGCAGTTTGTGACATCGCCGTCTACTCAGCCGCATCAGGGTGGTAAAGGAGGATGGTGTCTAGCGTGCGGGAGGGCTCGCGTCCATAAAGGAGGAAGTATGGAGAGAATCGAGTGGTTGTCTGTACTGCAGTATTATGCGCGCACGTCACAAAAGTGAGAAAATGGTCCTAGTTGGAGTGTTCGGAAGCGACGTATACATTGACAGTATATCCCCTAACGTTCAGTTGAATCGTTCTGTCATGCCGTTTGTTTGAAGATGGTATGTGGTGGTGGTCCGATGAATGACATGGCATTCCTTTAGAAGTGATTCGACTGCGTCCGACAAAAACACGCGTCCTAGGTCACTGAGCAGCTCAAGCGGTGCACCATGACGTAGAAAGATTCGATGTAATATGAAAGAACCGACGTCACTTGCCGATGCAGATCGCAACGGTGAAGTTTCTGCGTACCGCGTAAGGTGATCAATGGCGACGATTACCCAGCGATTTCCAGCAGGTGTGATGGGAAGAGGTCTGTAGAGATCTAAACCAACACGGCCGAATGGTCTGGCAGGACAAGGTAAGGGCTGTAGTGCAGCTGGTGAACGGGAAGCTGGATTCTTCTGGAGTTGTCAAGCAATACAGGAACGGACCTAGCGGCGAACGAAGCGATACATTCCGTGCCAGTAGAAGCGGTGGGATAGGCAGGTGTCAGTTTTCAACACTCCCGCATGCGCGCATGTGGTTGGGCGTGAAAGCAGGCGCATATGTCCGGGCGGAGATGTCTGGGAATAACCAGGAGCCATCGGCGTCCTTCGGAGATATAATTTCGTCGGTATAGCAAGCCATCCCGGATAACAAAGTGCTGTATTTGACGGCGCATACCTAGATGGATATGTTGCGAGGGACGCCGACGCAACAAGTTCAGAATTGATGCAACCAAGGGAACTTTCCGTTGCTCCAGAAGCACGTCGTTGACACCAAGTGCTAATACGTCGTGTGTAGGCGGAGACAGCGACTCGACACTAGATGGTAGGGGTGATCGGAACAGAGCATCTGCGTCGAAATGTCTTCGTCCAGGTCGGTAAATGACGTGAATGTCGTACTCCTGGAGCGAGAGTGCCCAATGGCCAGCCGGCCGGAAGGATCACTTAAAGAGGAAAGCCAACATAATGCATGGCGCTCAGTAACCACGCTAAATGGGCTCCCGTAAAGATAGGGTCGGAATTTGCCTATTGCCCATATAATGGCGAGACACTCTTTTTCTGTAACTGAATAGTGTGCTTCCGCTTTTGTGACCGCACGGCTGGCGTAGGACACGACGTACTCATCAAATCCAGGTTTACGCTGGGCGAGCGCAGCACCAAGAAAGATACCGCTAGCATCTGTGTGGATTTCTGTCGGAGCAAGTGGATCAAAATGTCGGAGGATTGGATGTGATGTAAGAAGGCGAAGGAGTGTGGCGAATGCATCATCACATGCCGATGACCATCCCGAAAGGTCGCGGTTGCAGCGAAGAGGTACGGGGGGAGGCAAAGCTGCGGATAAAACGATGAAAATAAGAACATAGGCCGAGGAAGCTGCGAAGTTCTTTCACAATCTTTGGCTTATTTCACAAAATTAATCTGGATACTTACACTACAAGCTCGCGTCCCCGTTGCGGAGAGGTAGACTATTTAGAGCACATGCTCTGCCAATACCCCCGTTACTGGGCAGCGATCAAGTCGTGCTCTCCCATCGGAAGCCCCAACATTGGAGATCATCTTTAGGCCGTTCAGAAAGCCCACATTGCGGTGGTCAGACTTGGCCTGCGCGTCCCAACGCGGAAGGAGGTCACTACGCGTTAGTCGCGTCTCTCAGTACTATTAATAAAGTTTGACCTACCAACCAACCAACCACCAACGCCATCCACTCAGCAGAGAAGAACGACAAATAATTTTACGCGTGGTGAGAAAGGAAGACGAGGTCCACGCCTGATGTTTTCAGTTTTGCCTAGTTAAAGTGACCTGCCCTATTTCCTCGATTTCTGATGTTACTACGCTTGATCCAGAGCAGAGAAGCTTGAAAATGAGATGAGAGCACATGCGAAGTTTTTTTTTTTTTGGTTTTTCGCTGTGCCTTCATGAGTGTTTCGAGAATGCCATGTTCAACAATTTAAAGAGCCGTCGGATTCCCGTGGTGTGTCACGGCGAAGGTTACAGGGAAATTTAAACAAACATATTATGCTCATTGTACACGTGGCGAAATTTGAACAAACGTCAGATTGCCTAGGAAACACGTGCAATACTTGGGGCATGCATATCGCGCCCAGATGGTAAAGCCAGTCGGTATGTGACACGACAGTTCTATAATATCTGGGGTTTAACGTCCCAAAACCACGATATGATTATGAGAGACGCCGTAGTGGAGGGCTCCGGAAATTTCGACCACCTGGGGTTCTTTAACGTGCACCTAAATCTAAGTACACGGGCCTCAAACATTTTCGCCTCCATCGAAAATGCAGCCACCGCGGCCGGGATTCGATCCCGCGACCTTCGGGTCAGCAGACGAGCGCCGTAACCACTAGACCACCATGGCGAGGCAACACGACAGTTCTGATATCTGTAAACTACACGCGGCACTTTACGCGAGTATAAGAGTGGACTCGCCCAGCGCGTCAAGAGAAGCATGCAGCTGTTTAACCTGTGGTGTCAAATAGTTGTGCGCATCACGTTGCACATTGTGCCAGGCAAAATTGTTGTGAATAAAGCCCGGCTAAGTAAACATATTGCAATGCATAGTACTGTTTGGGTGTTGAAGTGTGTTGTAAAGTCTAGAATTTGAAAAACCTGAATTGTAGCTTGCAGCAACTGCTGGGGCGTGAAGTCAAAGCTTATATATTCAAAAATTCTGTAATTTGGACACCTAAAGTGCGTGCGCCTGGCGCACCGAAGTACCTTGGTAGAGTACAAGCTTGTGATATCTCAGGGAAATGTTTCGGAAAGAAATCCTTTGAACAAAACCATGATACTAAACACTTACAATAAACTGGAAACTCGAGTAGAACTCGTCGCTGGCCTAGTGCGTTAAGCATACTTGAAAGTAAAACGTTGCGCGAAACAAGGCCACTTTCACATGGAAAGGTACAGACTATTCACATGCTCCTAAACCAAAATGAGATTCAACATTGTACATGAGCAGCCAGATACACCTCTCCGCTGTACAGGCTGATGAAAGGATCACTAAGACAAGTAGTTGCCTTCTTGGCTATAACAAAACCTTAACGTATTAACGGTGCCTTCGTATTACCACTTCTTCCGGTTATCTTAATCTCATCTAGTCGACTATCATACTTGCACGCATAACAATGATCGACTAAATTTGTTTTTGTTTCGTTTTTCTTTGCCTTTGGCAGATGCACCATCGCTCTGTCACATATGCAGCGTCCCTTTTAACGCGATAGCGTTAAAGAGCTCGTATCGCAGAAATTCCGCCGTCGGCGTCGGGGCCGTTGGTTGTGAGCGAAAAATCATCATCTTGTCCGTGACCGAAAAATCGAAAAAGCTGCAAATAAAATAAATAATAAAAATGTTGGGTCCGAGTGAGAATCGAACCCAGGTCGTCTGCGTGGCAAGCAGGTGTTCTACCACACAGCCACGCCTCTGCTTGGAGCTGCACTGAAAGTAACTTTCATGCTACAGAAAAATACGCGTCCTGTATACAGGTGTCACAGTACGAGATGTAATATCGCAGTAATATTGCGTGGTGCAAGCGTACATTGCCATCGGGCGTCACACCATGTCAATATCCTAACGACTTCGTGGTTTAAAGACAGCCACCCATTACAAAAGGCACACACATTACTGCGAGTGTTCCCTTAAGACCACGTAGTGGGTGCATCGCAACTTTGAAAAAGTTTCTCGCGCATAACTGCTCCTGCTTTAAAGCATGCTACCCATTACATAAGGCACACACCTTAGTGCACGCATTCTGTTAAACACTCGTAGTGTTCGAACCGCACACTAGGAACAGAATATCGCTATCGCCTTCAACTCTTAAAGGCGAAGCTTAAGCGTCCCCCAATTTTTGGCTTATGTAGACCTTTCCGCAGATAAGTAGAATTTCGTACGCTACACCGAAGGTGCAGTTTACATAGGGCTTCTCGCGTATTTTATCGCAGGGTGTTGCTTTTTTGTTTCACTAATGCGGGACCAAGGAACAATCGGAACTCTATATTTCCAAGCGACGCTCTTGAGGTAGTGCGACACACGGTGCACATAAAACAGAACGTCGGGTTGCGCCACACGCTGCTCACTGTCGGCTGTTGCTGCTTTTCTTGTGCGCTTAGGTTTTTGTAACAAATACTGAACTACGGCGACAACGACAGAGCCAGGGTACCCGTCTTCTGCAAGTCTGCCAATCTGCGGAGAAGAACCGTTGCATATCTTCTGACCGCACGCCTTTTTTTCGAGAAGACTCAAGGCACGTCGCAACAATAGCACCTTTTACCACTGGAGAATGAGCTGATTCCAGCCGAGGCAAAGATTTTCGTTCTGTAGGTTGATGCTGCTAGCGTGTGTGACCTGCATTGTACATCGGGTAAATATCAAAGTATTGCAGCTGATTGTCGACAGGAATGTCATGCGTAAAGTCCTCTACCATGCATATGTAAAATCTTTAGGGTGTCATCTATCGTATTATCGTGCGTCAAGTTATGTTAGGTGGCAAAATAATTAAAAAACGAGACGAAATTTCCAGACCAAGGAGAGGGGTACAGCTTAGCTGTAAAACGAAAGCGACCAGGACCAAGGCTTTTCTCACGGGTACATTTCTCACGGGTGCATGAATGGACGATGGATGCAACATTAAGTGGGCGTCGATGAACACGTGCCAGATTGGATATGTATGTATCAAGGAGGAAATTATTTTTTCTCAGTTGACAGGATATCTCCACATCACGCAATATTATCCTGCCATAATATTTTCTTCCTGGTGCTACCAAAAGCGAAAGTCTGCACTCCTTCCTAACGTGTCATTTTTCCCGCATCTTACGAGAATTTTTTCGCGGACTACGTCCACAAAGTCATCTCGGAGTAACATAGCCATCCTGATATTAATGAGCACTAACAGACAATAATGCCAAGGAAAGTATTGGGGATTTTATTAGTAGTAAAGTGGACTGGGGGATGGCCGCCGCGGTAGCTCAGTTGGTAGAACATCGGACGCGTTATTCGAAGGTCGCATGTTCGGCCCCTGTCCACGGCAAGTTAACTTTTCGTCCACTTTTTTTTCTTCAACAGTTACCTTACATTTACTACTAATATCATCCCCTATACTTTCCTTGGCATTATTGTCTGTTAGTGCTCATTAATATTGTGTATAACAAAGAAAAACGAGCCCTTAAGATTTCTACTTCTTTCCTTCATTCATAGCGAGGGTCTCGTTCTGGCAGCCTTGATGCTTTCAGTTAGTATGCGAGGAATAATTGGTGAGCTGCCAGCTCATAAAACTTCACGTGCTACGTGACGCCAACAGGCACAAGAAAGTGTTCCAACTCGCCGTCATGGCTACTGGCGGCGCTGACTGACACTCCCACGTTTAAATCTACATATATACCGCATAAAGTGGACGGGGGGATGGCGGCCGCGGTAGCTCAGTTTGTAGACCATCGGACGCGTTATTCGAAGGTCGCAGGTTCGGTCCCTGCCCGCGGCAAGTTATCGTTTCGTCCACTTTTCTTTCTTCAACGTTTACCTTACATTTACTACTAATAACATCCCTTATACTTTCCTTGGCATTATTGTCTGTTAGTGACCATTAATATTGTGTATAAGAAACAAAAACGAGCACTTAAGATTTCCACTTATTTCCGTCATTTTGTCGTACATCGTGGGGCCTTATCATTATAATGAACCTAATTATGACATGCAGCATGTATGAGAAGAATGTGCACTACGCAGAAGCTCTGTTGGACTGAAGCTTTCTTTGTGTGTCAGATAAACACAATTGTACTTTTACCTCTCTCTTAGTGTCTAATGATGCCTCAGTAATAAATATGCTGCTTAAGCTACGCTAAAAGAAAAAAATATGTATGTGGCATATTTGTTAGAGGCGCATGCAAATTCAATTCATATTAAATTCTGGTGTTGACACTCAAGCCAATCAGCCGAGGTGGTTAAGTAGCTATGGCAAGCCGAAGCTAAAACACGAGTGCGCAATCTTCCTTCGAGCGACGGCAGTCGCTATTTGACGCGGACGAAAAGTAGCGCAGAGAGTTTGCATTTAAGTTGACATTAAGAAAAATAGGTGGTCATAAGTAACGCCCCAATACGAGAATAATGATAATCATATTGTGCATCTTGCTCGTAAAACCCCAGAATTCAATTTTTAATCTTAACTACAGTGACGGCACCACCGAGGGCTAAAATTCGCTCGATTTTCCGTATAACTGCTGCGAAAACGAAGGTAGATTCAGCAGCCTTACTGAGAAAATGAAGCTTTTAAAGATGTTTCAATGGGCGTGCTATATAAAGACGTGATGTGACCTACATGTACAACGTCTGCAACTCCATGCTGTAGTTTGTGCTTAGCCTCGTATGAAACGAAAAGTAAGGCAGAAAATACAACTATTGCCACTACCACTCCACCAGTCAGCGTCACGGTTAAACTAAATGGCTCACTCGCGCGAGTGAGCCAAATGGCTCACCACGCCCACTCATAAATCTGCGTCCCAAGTGAGCTATGCTTCAATGGGATCTAACCTCAGTTATTCATTTGTCTTTTAACTGGTCTACAATGGTGGGATCTTTTCTCACCGACATGAATTGTGTTACTGCTGGCCTTTTTCTCAATCCTAGCTTCGAGCATTAAGTGATTTAGCAGTAAATTAGGCTTTTGTGGATTTGTCGGCCGATACAAATGTAGGACTACTCAAATAAATACCGATTGCTTCTTATTTCTTGTTTAGTTTTATTGCATATCTAAAACTTAGAAAGGATTGGAAAAGCAAGCATTTATGACGCCGTGCACCAGTTACAGGTGGAAGACGGCTACACACGAGCTAAACTACGAAGGAACTTATGCGTCCGAAAATTAAGTCACAAATAGAAATAAATGAATGACAGATTAATTATGTTCGTCGCAATTTCTGTGTGGAGAATTACTGGTTGTGAGAGGTACTGATATAAAGGTTACAGTCGCGTCATAAAAAGATGAAGGTAGGAGACTGCGTTTTGACTTTTAACAGTGGATCAACTACAGCCTACACTGTACGAATCTCGTTTGCTTTGTTTTTAGCAGTCGCAGATACAAAGAAACAGGCATATATAAGTTGCATTATGCCACGACGTTTCCTTTGATTGCATCGTGTTTTTAGATTAGGCTGGTTACTTCTGTACACCCATTCAGTCACGTTCATGCTGACGTTTACTTACATTGAAAGCAACAGAGGTTCATAATCCTGCCTGCTTACTCCATTCGTCTCACTCTTATGCTTATAACACAAAGCGTTGACTTGAGTGTGAATGAGCGTTGAAGGCTGTTCAGATCAATGAGAGTGCTCATCAGGGTAGGTTTTATTGAAAAATGTAACTTGGCAGTCCATTTTAACGTTGGATATATGTATTTACGAAATGGTGCAATATGAAAGCTCGTGCCAAGAATTTTAAATTCCTCATCACTGGCCCTTATATCCGGAAGTGGGCGAGTAGAATGCACATTTTCTTCTTTATTACTTGAAACTAGAGCAAGCTTGAGAAAAGTATGAGTATTCCTGCTAAATTCGTTGCGCAAATAGTTCCAAGCCGATGTTTTCCAGGCTGATTACGTAGGGAAAGTAGTCGTGCAATACACAATTATAGCAAAGTGAATAAGAGGTGTTTTTCAGTAGATTGCTTGCTGCAAGCAGCGTTCCCAGCTGCCTGTAACCAGCGCCTTGCGAGGTCAGCAGGCAATGGGCGAAAAGAGACTTTTTGCTTACACCGACCCTCTCATCTGGCGATCTCTGCATATTTACGGAAATATCTGTTTTTTATCATGTATTTCATTACCGCGGCATCCGGTTTCAACCACAGGAGAGTGCCCATGGGCGGAAGTCTAGGCGCCCCAATCTGCACCAACGCAGGGGGTCTGATCACGAACACTGGGTATGCTACAACTTTGTTCAATCTTGATGAGCTCTTGCGGCGGATTTCCTTGGGCAGAACTTCTGTCATTATCTAGGCCTGCAATTGTCTCGTGCGTGAAAAGAGGGTGGCTTACAGCAATCATCTTGAGGTACAAGACATTATGGCTCCCAGTCGGCAGAACTGCCGTGGACGATGCGACTGGGGACCGTGGGTGTTAAATATTCCGTGCACTTCTAATAAAAACTTGTCATTTTAAGGTTAATCATCGTGACGCTACCACACTTGGGCCAGAAATCACCGACTAATTTCTTCTGTGTAGAATAACTCACCAAGACCAATAGGTGGCATGCCATCGCATATTTACTCTGCCATACTTGAATTAGGCAAGCCTCAAAGTACATAGGCAGACACCTACCAATGTGAGGGCTTCGTAAGCCCTTAACTGTTTTCCAAAAGGAAATCCTTAAACAATATTGGTGCAAAATGAAGCGCTTAGCTTTCAGAACTAACCAAAAATCGCGGAGGCGCTGCATGAATGTCGCCCGATGTGAATCCCGTAGTTTTCGATGAGAGTCCTAAATAGTGCTGTGATCAGAACATACTTCTACAAGCTCCGCCACAGTTTACAGAGATGTAGCTTTTGAATGGAGTTCCGACGGCACAATGCAGCTCCTCTTTTTTGCAACGCTCCGGCTGATGCAACCGATGTGACGTGTTCACAAGGCTCGTGTCATATGTTTCCGTCCTTAATTGCTCTTTTTTGGTCACCTGCAAAAAAGCACGGTCAGAGCTTCCAAATGACGCAACGGAAGCTATGCAAGAATTTTAGTGAAAAAAATGTATAATGCCGCCCGTTGTCTGGTCAGCTTTTGTGGAAGCGCATACAAACCCAGCATGAGCACATCCGCGAATCGAGGCTGCTGGCTATAAACACAAACACGAGAAACTGAAACAACAATACGTCATACGTAAAAAAGAAAACGCCAGCCTGTGCTGAAAAACGCAGCATAATCCCAGCGAAAGCTGGAAGAGCGGCATTTTTAGAGCCCGCTTTAAAATCTGTTGGGGCTACTATTACAAGTAAATTACAAGGTACCCACTACGCCATAAATAATAATTTTTATGAAGTTGGGCAGCACCCAGTACGCCATTATTCGTCATTCTATGGACAAGCCAGGCAGCCGCAACACATCAGTAATGCATTATGTGCTCTTTGTCGATGCGGCGGCTGTAACGATGAAAAATTATGGCTGATCCCTTTGTAATGGCTTGGAAGCTTTAAACGATCAACTAGTTACGCAATTCGCATTCTGCGAGAACCCGGTCGTTATTTCACGCTCCACCACGCTATATAAAATATGTTACATGAGAAAGACACAGGGATGGAAGGAAACTTTTGAGACCCTGAACAAATGGATCGTGGGGGGCCTTATGGGCTTCCTCGGCAACCAATACAGGTACATTACGGGGTGCCCACTACGCTATAAATTACAATAATTATTGTGAAGTAGGGAAGCAGCCACTATGCCATTTTTATCATTCTCTGGAGAACCGTTGCACCCGCTAAACACGTGTAAGACATTATGTGCACTTTGTTGATGCTCTGAATGGATGACGATGATGGAATTATGGCAGAGCCCTTAGTAGTGGGTTGGAAGCATTCAACAACCCAATCGTTGCGCAATTCGCATTGTGTGACGCCTTATTACAGAAATCGCGTCGTTTGATGCCTGGTTATTTTACTCTTCTGCGAGCTATATCACATATGTTAATGCTAAACACCTGTGAGGCATTATGTGCCCTTTGTTCATGCTGTGCCTGGTGACGATGAAGAAAAGGAGTGCATATTAGGCCATTAGCTGATGAGGTTGTGTTGGGCCCATGGCCTGGCGCCAACAGCGCAACTGTGGTCATAAGAGCGGTTGCAGCTTTCCTACAAGCCACTGGACTGGATGCGCGGCTATAGCACTGCACCACCTAGACGGGACTGTACATACTCACCTGTCTTACTTACCATCGTCATCCATCATTCTTTTTTCTCCCCTTTCCCCACCGCCGGTGTAGAGTAGCAGGCTAGAGCATAATATCGCTCAGGCCGACCTCTCTGCCCTTCTATAAATAAACCTCTCTCTTATGGCGCAGCCATTTGTAATGGGTTGGAAACATTCAACATCCCACTCATTGCGAAATTCGCAGTGTGTGACGCCTGTTTATAGAAATCGCGTTGTGTGACGCCTGGTTGTGATTTCACTCTTCTACGACGCTATATTAGATATGTTAATGTGGTTCCTTCCCAACATGAAGCCTGTATAGGGCTTTTTTGCCAGGGAATTTCAAGGACTGGCATGACTATGAGTTAGGACACTGGGCTGCCACGCTGAAGACCCACGTTCGAAGCACGTTCTTTTTCAGATATTTTAGATGCGAAGCAGCTTGTGCGCTGGGCTTTGTCCGTAGTTCGATTGACGACCGTCCGCTTTCTAAAACCTACCATAGCCATCTGTAACATACTGAGGTGCGCTCGCGCCAAGGAGAAGATTTCTTCATCTTGTTCTTCGACCGCTTTGATGATGATACGTGCCGAGCGCGCGCTCGCGCCACGGAGAAGTCTTCTTCGTGTTGTTCTTCGAGCGCCTTGATGATGATACGTGCAGAGCACTTTAGGGGCCCGGGCTGCCGTATGCTGTCCTAGCTTCGCGTAACGAAGACAAAACCGCGTGTGCTGGCACGCGCTAGCGCGTTCGGGCCTGTGTAAGTGGCTGGGTAAGATGCTGTGGCCGCTCCCCCTTACACTCTCTCAGCAATCACTTGATGGCGTCGGGGAACGAGATTCCGCAGACGTGCGATGAACCCGTGTGGCATGCTCCAACAAGAGTTCGGCACGAGTAACAGTAACAACAACTACAGTGAAATCATGGTGTGCTCCCCATGCAAGGACGCGTTAACATCGGGCAAAGTGCTCGTGATAAACGGAACCCATGCGCTCCTTCGCATCCCCACATTGTTCCCTTCAGTGGGAGATGGTGAAATGTTTTTCTTATGTCGTGTTTTTCTTATTTTGTGCAATAGTCGTTACGGACACCTGCGGTGGTGGAGGTGGCAGGCAACTACGGCGCCAAAAACGGCCGTTGTTGTGATCTCATATGAAATTTCTTTGTGAAAAGCATGTTTCCACTTTTAAGTGCAGAGGACATTAGGGGCCCGGGCTCTCGTATGCTGGCGTCATCTCATGTAGATTGGCGTTACGCCAATGTAGATCTGTAACATAGTGAGGGCACGCTCACGCCAAGGAGAAGACTCCTTCCTATTGTTATTCGAGGACCTTGGTGATATCAACCACGTATAGCATAGCCATCTGTAGGATATTGAGAGCACGCTCGCGCCAACGAGAAGCTTTCTTCCTCTTGTTCTTGGAGAGCACTGATGATGATATCAAGTGCAGAGCAGTTTAGGGGCCCGTGCTGTCGTATGCGGTCGTCGCTTGGCCTAACGCAGGCAAAACTATGTATAAAAATAGAAAAAAGAGAGATATTAAGCGAGAAATGTAAAGAGAGACAATGCAATGAAAAAAATCGGAAGAAAAATAGAAGCAAATAGAAATAAAGAGAGCAAAATAGAAAGCAGAAACTGAAAAAGAGAAAAAGGAAGAAAGAGAGGAGGAAAGAAATAATAGAAAACCTAAGAGGAAAAAAGAAGGCTACCCAGCCCTCCGCACTTCTCTCTGGTTTGGCACCACTGGTGCGAAGCTACCTTAATTTTTTTAACATAGGAAAGCGTATTCACTCATTCATCTTCCTTAAGAAAGAACAATTTCACCTACTTGGTGGTAAATATACCTGGCGCTTTCTTGTTACGAACGCAGCTAGTGCACAAAGTCTCACTAGCTTCCACAGCTTCACACGATTTGTTTGAAACGAAGTGTAGAATAAACCTGAACTCTAAAGCAAAGAGGTTGAAGCCTTCGATTCCAAAAAAACATGCTTGGTTGCCATGTGTGGGCACTTATGTCGTTGCTTCGTGAAGCCAGGGCCTCGTGGATAAGCTAATGAGTCTCCGTAAGCACGCACTATGGATCCTGGTAGAGTAATCACTAAAGAAAGTTTACCTGCACCTCGTCGGACACCATCAAAAACTAATTGGCGGAGTAGGCAAAATGGACGTTCCACCAGCCTATAAAACGACATGCGCGAGTGCGGATTCCCCTTGCTCCATACTTGCATATTGATACTTCCCACCGATACGATCGAAATTTTGTGGGCGCACAAAATGTGCAAGAAAACATATACAGTCACTGTTAGTGTCATTTTTTTCATAGCATTTCTATACTTCCAATCGTTCTGTGGGATGTCCCGTAGCAGTATTGGCGAGCGAAGAACAGAATAAGATTATTCTACGTTTCTCGAGGTTTCAAGAAAACAGAGATTCTATTGAACGTTTCAATACACACATATATAAATGAAGCCAATAAAAAAGTGCAGGTTTCTAAAGATCGGTTTATTTTAAAGTTGCCGAAAAACTACGCTAGTACAAACAGGGTGCCGAAAGAGCTGCCATTTCTGCCCTTCTGTGCCTTTCACACTTGATTGCAAGTCTCTTTATCGTACGCGATAACTTCCTTGCCGCAGTTCCTTCGGAATTCTTCTGTGCATTTACTTGGAACATTGTTTTTATCTTCATCCGCCGTCCAAAGCATGCACTCTGGAAACGAAAAGGAACGGTATAGTCGGTGACGGGACAGCTTATATTTATCGTGCTTAATAATCACTTCCTTCGTGTGGCTAATGTTAGTGAAACTAGACATGGCGGAGCAAGAATATATACCCCGCATAGAATATTTTTTGAGGATAAAAAAGTTGCCCGAAAGTTTTAGCACTGATGTAGACCATACATTGTGGAGGTTAGTAGAAAAGTTTGTCCTCGAATGTTCATTACATAGCTCTCTAGCGACAGTGCTATAAATAGGGTGTTTCAAGAAACTTGGCCGAAAATCTTCCAGAATAAAGACAATGAGAGATCTTCACGCTGCTTTCATAATTAGTTTTTATGTGGTGGTAAGCATCTTAAGATGAGTGGAGGTATCACTTATACGCTAACTAAAGAAATAAGTTCATTAACTTGTTGAATATGGAGACAAGTTGCCGGGTCCGATCGGAAAATTGGAGCCCTTTCTCTGGAGAGCCTGTTGCCGCTTTCAGATTTTGCAAAATAGCGGCTGGCAATTATTAGCGCGCAATCAAGCCTAACAAATTTCGCCGGTGCAACCGAAACCGAAACTCGGTATATCTGGCGTACTTTTCCGAGACATCCATGATGAGCGAGCGTCGTTGTACCAACTACTGGTCGACCTCGCTTCGTGGTTTTGCTGGTTTTCTTTGCGAGAACTGCACGTATGCCACGCGTGCATTAACAAATGCTGAAGAACTAACACTACTGCAATTGCTGTCGTGAAGAGTACCGTCATTCTGGTTGTCTGCTAGTTGCGCGCATCGTAGATTCGGTTCCGGTTTCGCCGGTGAATTTCGTTGAATTCCATCGCTGCACAATGTTCACGAGAGTCCGATTTTCAATATCTCAAAGCGGCAATGGCTTGTTCGCAGGAAGGGTAGCAATTCTCCCATTTGACCCGAATGCCTGTCCCG
>NC_051178.1:113262039-113299358 GCF_013339695.2 Rhipicephalus sanguineus
CAATCATATACGTCAAATCCTCTTACCCTCCCATGCAAATTTTGGTCTACACCAAGTTAAGGAGGCGATCATGAGAGCACCCAGACGTAGGCGGCTAGATAGATAGATAGATAGATAGATACGTAGATAGAAACGCTCAAAGTGCCAGAGGTTCGCTAAGAAATGCTTCGCATTTAAAAGCTGCATACATTGAAAGTATCCACGACGCTGCCATCCGATGGCCCCCTAGCTTTACCGCTGACGTAAGATAATACAAGTACAAACGTAGCCATTACAGAGAATGCTTTCTTGGTAACGTTCGCCATGTTCCTGCGGGAAAGTAAGACTTTCGTTTAGCGCGTTAGAAAAATAATGAAGGTCAGCCCATTGTTATCAGTGTACGTATTGAGGAAGCTGCAAGAGTTGGTGCTGTAACGGCGAAAGGTTGCTAAGGAGAAAGAAGAGCGCTGCTAGGAAGGCAGATTCCGTCGCCCTGACGGATTAGGACGTACGAATTCCCGTGCAGCATGGCGAAGAAATTCCCCATCTTTCGTGGTCCGTGATATTTCCTTTCATAGCCACACTAACTAGTTATGTCATTATTTTACGAATCGTCTAGCACTGTCACACTAACTTTACGGGAAGAATGCCCAGTGACGGAGGTTCTCCACAGATTGTTACTTTGAAGCGCGAACGACAGGACAGTGGAACAACACATAGGCGCTGGTATATCGCTGCCGTAATGTACGCAAAATGACAAGCCCGCGTGAGAACACATGTGTGCTTTTTTGCTATAGAAACAACGAATGGTATTCAACCGACAGGCTGTCCTTTTTGCGCAATATTTGCACTTACGCTGGTTTGGTATTGTATTCACCAAACAACGTACATTACACCGCGCTCGCTCAAAGAAAAAGGAGAGGGCGTCTTCATTGCTTAAAGGGGTCCTGCAACACTTTTTAGCATGGTCAGAAAACTCTGCCGATCGGTAGTCGAGGCTCCTGAGAACACGCGAGGTAATTTTTATAGCTCAGCACGCAGCCTAGAATTCACAACTAATTCTCAAGGTAAGCTAAAAATCGATCCCTCTTCTCTGTACAAATGATGCCATATACTCCAATGACCGCGCCAGATACCCAACATTACGGCCTTCGGGTGATTTGAGCATCGTGAGCTCCATAGTTGCAACGACCGCCGCTTGAGGCCTCAACATACCCGCTCGCGCTCTCGCGATCTGGCTGAAGGTTAGCCGCGCGTTCAAGGAAAAAAAAAAAGAAAAAGCGCTCATGGTCATGGAGTGCGCGTGACGTAACATCCTTCCCTCGTGCCATTCCTCCATGCTTAGCTTCCAGAACGTTCGTCGGGACGAGAGAAGAGAGAAAGCAATTACAGCGTCCAACAAATCTCTAACTCCGCTCGAACTTGACGGATTCGAAAAAAATTTGCGGCGGGCCATTCGTGAGGCAATAAAATCCTTGTGAAGACATTCGATGGTTACTTGGAAAAGTGCTGCCCTTTAAGCACCAGAGTACCGCCGGACCAGCCCGAAGTCTAGACTAGTTTATGGATGGTAAGTACCACAGGCCATGTATTTACTTGTTTCGCGAAGGCATGCGCGCCGTCACTTAGCTAAAGTACACTGTGTGGTATAAACCATAAGCCCAAAAGTATTAAGTGTTGCGTCAATACGAGTGGCTCTAAACGTTGGAACGCATTTTCCTTCGGTGCCACTTCTGCTAATCAGTAACTTAAGCGAACTCTAATGCAAGGTTCAAAGACGACAAAATTTGCTAATTACCCTTACGCCGACCACGTGCAGGAACCAAACGCCAGGCAATGTTGTGATCAAATTACTGCCTTACCTGGTACTAAACCTCTTCAAACAATATGTTTGGTGTAACGCCACGTCTATCGAAACATGCGCATCTGCCTTCTTCACTGGCGCCCGCTGACTTTACTAGAGAAATGAGCCTTATATATATTGCCAAGGGATTGCCGATGGGTAAAACCACGTGACTAAAAGTAATTCAAGGTGCGGGTCAAACGTCCTCTTCATTTGAACGCGACAGGTAATTAAACGAAAAGGCTATGGCACGCGCGAAACAATGTTCGGCAATTATGAACACGATTCGTCGAATCTTTTTTCCTGCTAAGAATAATACGCACTACACGACGCTGACGTCTGTTTCCGTCAGACGTGTCATCTCAGATGTGACAGTTAATGTTTTCATGTCACCTTTCGTGACAGCAGCGATAGCTTAGAGCACACCTTCCGAGCCGAATTGCAGGTGAATGTACGGCACTAGTGGCGTTTATCATCGAAGGAGGGTGGAGCGGGAAAGGGTTTCCCCCCGTCTCACCCGAAGGAAAGCTGCCGGAGCAGCTTACAACAAAGTTTATTCTCTCTGTTATGGTGTCCCTTATGCATTCTCCTCAGTCGACTCCAAGTCTAAAACCATCTGGTGTCGCTATATTACCGTGCGCTTTATGTCGACGTGCTGCGTTCACTAATCAACTATAACTAATTAAGCCTCATTACTCTCAGTTACACAAATTATTTTTACAAATATAATTGACTGATTAACTCAGTAGCCATATCATTTCCATTTCTTGTCATGTATAATTGACCTATGGTTAATATTCACTAATTTAACTTTCGCCAGTTCACTTTCACTACTTGGCTCACTACTGATTTACCTTGCTTTGATTATAGTCATATACATGCACACTCGTACTTTCATTCGCTTTTATGTGGCCTTCGCATCCCATAGACGTTAGAAAGCTGAGTCACGCAACGCCACTTTTTTATATTCTCCAAGCTGCCGGCGCCGCTCCGCGGAAGCTTTCTGTGGCGTCTGATACGCCAAGGAATCGTCTTCTTTATATTTTTTTCTCTGGATCCTCGGTTTCACGATTTCTCTGTCATTAGAACGCAGGCTTTCTTTTATTTACGCGCACACCGCAAAGACGATGTGAATCCACGCGCGAGCGGCGGGTTCACATCGTCTTTGCGGTGTGCGCGCAGTTAAACTAGCGTGGGAAAACTAGCGTGGGTCGCCAGCAATACGACGCAAACGCAGCCTGGGCAACGATGCAGCATAACCCGCGTCTCGCATAATTTTATTTCGCCACGTGTGGCGTCCCGTGCGCTTCGCCCAACGCTACGTGCATTTCTATTTAGCCGTTAGTATATTGGCGAATGAATGAGGCATGGCGTAATTGTCTAAACAGCTAGCTGCGGAGGGAGGGGTCGCAGGTACTAAACCCTGGTAGAGCGCTCTGAATTTTTTTCTTCTGAATTAGCTTTATTTGTGGTTTCTGTTTGTATATACGCACCCACAGGTATATATATATATATATATATACCTGTGTGTGCGTGAATGGAATATATATATATATATATATATATATATATATATATATATATATATATATATATATATATATATATATATATATATATATATATATATATATATATATGGGACACGAGGGCAACAGCAAAAATCGGCCGAGAGTGTCCATATAATTGCTATCGCAAAAGAAAATTCGGCAGATCCCACGTACCGTGGGAATCGATGTTATGCGAAGCATGCGCACGAAGGTGGCAGTGTCGCAATTGTTCACATTGAGCGAGACATTGCGGAATGACGCTCGAGAAATGTGCAAATGGTATACGCAGACACATATTTTGATGAGTCGAACATGTGTTATAAACCAGTTGTTTGCAGCTGCTTAACGATGCCAACAGCAACATAGGTGTTACCAACACCTGACGCATTAAGCTGATATGTAGTGTTTATATTCTTCAATATTCAATAGCGCGAATTCGAATAGGACAATGAAGGAACACAGATGCACAAGACAGGCGCTACTCGCAGCTAAGCTTTAGTCAGAAAAAGCTTGCCTAGATATATACACAGCCAAGTGGCACGAGCAGGCACACTGCACGTACGTTACAGTCACAGTTGCAGTTGTTACAGTTGCGTTACAGTTGTTATATGCTTATACTTATCCGTTATGACAGAGAACGCACGCCCGTTTCACGAACTTGTATGCATCTGTGGAAGGGGTCCTTCAATGAGGTCATCACCACCGTGATCAGGTAGCACCAGCAGCTGGACAGGACTTGTTATCGAATCCGTTCGTGATCGCGGCTACGAACGGTCTAAGTGTAGTGAAATGCGAGGTATAGTAGAGCTGGCTGAAACCGTTGATGGCTCTTGCGAAGAAATGATCTATGATGCCTCCTGTCCTGGACGAGGCACCGCGGTCTCTTGATGCCCTGTCCACATTGAAGCCGTCTTTCATAAGTTTCATAAATCAATGCTGAAGTCACCGGTAATCATGAGGGACATGGTCCTCTCGGCAGGGTTATTGTATAGGTAGCACTGACCCCGGTTTTTGCGTAATCCACGTGCTCGACGTTGCGGACCACGCGGAGGAGTGGATGGTAGCCCAGCGTCTTCCAGTGGTGCTCTGCCTTCAGTTCCCTAACTTTCCTTGCGTCCACCGCTGTGGTGTAGTGGTTACGGTACTCGGCTGTTGACCCGAAGGTCGCGGGTTCGATCCCGGCCGCGGCGGTCGCATTTAGATGGGGGCGAAATGCTAGAAGCCCGTGTACTGTACCGCTTCAGTGCACGTTAAGGAATACCAGATGGTCAAAATTTGCGGCGCCCTTCACTACAGCGTCTCCCATAATTATATCGTGGTTTTGGGACGTACAACCCCAGCAATCACTATTATTACCACTTTCTTTCCGTGTCAGTGTGTATGTTCGTGGTTACTGCGTTGATTGAGACTATGTTATCACCTGAGGCACATACCCGCATAACATGAACTCTGCTATACGGGTATGTGCCACACGTGATTGAGGGAAAGGATTTCGTGACGTACGAGACAGGTAGTTTGCGTTATTCACGTCATGACCAGTGAATCGTGTTCGTTACACACTCATCCTCTGCTGTGCAAATTTTGGTATACTACAACCTATGGAGACGATCAGGAGAGCGCCCAGACGTACAGACGTAGGCGGCTAGATAGATAGATAGATAGATAGATAGATAGATAGATACGTAGATAGAAACGCCCAAAGTGCGAGAGGCTCGCTAAGAAATGTTTCGCATTTAAAAGTGCTCACGCCTGCTAAAACTAAAGCCGTACGCATCGCCGATGGTGGAATTGTCGCCGTCACTGGAATGTGTATTAGCGTTGGCGGCCGCCACGTTCCCGTTTTATTTACGGTACTCAACAGTTCACGTAAAGCACTAAAATTTGTCGAATTGGCAGCAACTTCACCCGTACTTGACGGTGAATACGTCGTCACGCCTATTCCCGATTTCCTCATGGCGCTTGACATCACTGTGCCACGCTCCATCGTAACCGTAGCCCCTAACTGGACATATCTCCCCGTTACCAATTTCGGCTTCGCGAAACAAGTGCTGTCTGAACGGATCTCAGTCGCCACGCTGCGACCCTTAACAGACGAACAAGTCACCACTTTTGCGGCAGACGTATGCTCAGGCCTTCCATATCGCCAGCAGGATGCCACATGCCTCGTCACGCTCTTACGTGCCATGATCGCCCCTAACCTCAAAACTGAGCAATCAACCGCCCAATGCCGCCTTCTGGTTTCTTATCGTGACATATTCGACATCGACAGTCGTCCACTCGGCCAGACGTCCCTTGTAAATCACCGGATAAACACTGGTGATTCTCTTCCCATTCACCGCCGACCATATCAGGTGTCTGCCGCAGAGCGTAAGGTCATTCAACAAGTCAACAAGATGCTAACCAAAGGCGTTATTGAACCCTCATTGAGCCCTTGGGTGTCGCCCGTCATGCTTGTTCTAAAGAAAGAGGACACTCGGTGCATCTGCGTTGATTACCACCATCCTAATTGAATCACGAAAAAGGACGTTTACTCTTTGCCCTGAATTGATGGCACTCTTGATTGTCTGCAATGCTTTTCTTCAATAGACCTACGCTCTGGCTATTGGCAGATTGCTGTGGACGAGAAAGACCAAGAAAATGCGTTTGTAACTACCGATGGCCTACACCAATTCAAGGTTACGCAGTTCTGTCTATATAACGCCCCAGCCCCGTTCGAGCGTATGATGGACTCTCTGCTACAAGGGTTCAAATGGTCAACATGCATTTGTTACCTCGACGATGTCATTGTATATTCGCCTACATTTGAGACCCACGTTCAAGGTTTGTCAGCTATTCTCGACGTCTACCGCAATGCTTGCCTCCAATGGAACTCGTCGAAGTGCCACTTCGGCCGCCGGCAGATTACACCGTTGGGCCACCTCGTCGGTGCTTCAGGTGTGCAGCCGGACCCGAAGAAAGCTCGTGCAGTCCCGAGTTTTACTGTACCCCAGAGTCAAAGACGCCCGGATCCTTGTGGGACTCTCTTCAAACTTCAGAAAGTTCGTGAAAGATTTTGCAACAGTCGCTCGACCACTTGCTGCCTTTTACGTGGAGTTCCGTTGAAGCTGCCGCTTTTTCTCACCTCATCAGACTTTTGACGAGGCCACCTATATATATTAGTCCACTTTGACCCGTCCGTTCTGACAGAGGTCCGAACCGACGCTAGTGGTCACGGGATCCGAGCCATTCCTAGCCCAACGTCAAAAGGGACATGGCCGCGTTATCGCCTACGCTAGCCGACCGCGTTACCGCTTACAGCTGCCGACCGCAGCTATTCAATTACAGAGCCTGAGTGGCTTGCTCTTATCTGGGCAGTCCCGAAGTTCCGCCCATATTTATATGGCACGCATTTCTCTGTAATAATGGACCATCATGCGCTCTATTGGCTTTCGTCACTAAAGAATCCTACTGGCCGGCTTGTTAGTTTGGCTGTTATGCATTCTTGCGTGCTATCATCGAACGCCTCGAATCATCATCTTCAGACCGGTCGCAACGCTCGTTCGTCCTCCAACATGGTGCTACAATTTTTACCCCGACAAGGAGGACGAAGGCCTGTCGCCGCTCGTGCTCTGAGCTCAACCGGTGAGCGCTGCAACCGCTGTTTTAAATGTATCTTGTCTACATCCTCGTTGAACAGGCGTCTCGTCGTTCACGTAACAATATATTGTTACGGGAACGTAAACGGCTACGGAAGCAAGCGCGTACCTTAGAAGATTCCATCCAATTCATATATTTTCAATCAGCGGGATCACTAGGCCTAAAAAATAATAAAAACAACATAGCGTCGCTGGGCGATGAAACACGCAGAGAGAGCACGAACAACGCGGGCGGCAGTTACGGAACACCTGGTATCGCGCACAAGAGCCGACGCGACGCCTCGGGTGCCATGAAAGGCCACCGATGCTCAAGTTCGACGCCTCTACCCAAGATAGACATGAAAATTATGATGCGGCCCAAGCCAGGGCTCGTGGTGAGAGACTTAAAAACATATGAAGTGGCACGAGCGATTGAACGTGCGCGTAGAGAGCCGGAAGCGTGCCGAGGTGACGAACTCCTGCGGCGTCTCCGGAACGAATCCAACGTCGTCATTGCAATTACTCCGCACGAGCAAGCTGCGGAGAAAGTTCTGAAGATCAAGGCCCTCGACCTCAACACCAGACATCCTGTCAACACCTACATTTCTATACCCGGAGGGTTCTTTAAAAGTTGTACACGGAATAGAACTTGAAGGAAAGGTACACTAAGGAAATAACGCGAACAAGCACCGCCCACGAGGTCGACTTACACCAACTACATCTCTGGTAAGCAAGGAGAAGCCATACAAAAAATGTAAAAGGCAGAAGAATAACACTAAATTAAAGGGAAAAAATAAGAGATATCACCCAGTGCGCAGAGTAATACGCTAAGCAACTAGGTGCAACCGATTGGGCCAGTTCCTGCGATTCTCTCAACCGAACACTGGGCACGGCTAAAACGTGGAACCTACTGAAAGCCGTCATTGACCCAACGAAGACGAAAAGTGAAAACAGTAAAACCATTGAAAGGTTAGTGCACTCGTACCCTTGTACAAAAGAGGATCCCATTCAAGCCATCCGTAAAATGTGTGGCATATGCAACGCCCTGTGGGAATCGATGTAACGCGAAGCAGTCAGCAAAGAGCCTCATATACCGCCTTGTATGTCTTTGAGGTAAATGTGTCATGACATCTAGTTCGCTATATATCGCATGCTTGTCATACGTTCATGCAAACACAATGTGGTATATACCATGCTAAGCAAACCCATATTCTGCTATATACAATGCATGACATATATATATTCATCCCGCACTCTTGTCATGTCATGCCAATTCTGGTATATATCAAGTTAAAACAACGGCCAGACGCGCACCAAGAGAGTGTCATGTGCATGTCATGATTCTCATATCACCACCTGTTCGTTATGTTCACCATACAGTCGCGTTGCGCAATACCAGTTTTGGTGTATATCAACCTAGCAAACAGACCGCGAGCGCAACATGAGGCTGGAATACAAACCATGCTGTACATCATATGCATTTCATGATTTCCATGTTACCACCTGTCATTTTATGTTCACCATACAGTCATGTTGTGCAATACCAGTTTTGGTGCATATCAAGCTAGGAAACCGGCCGCGTGCGCACCATGAGCGCGGCATGTAAATCAAGCCGTACACGTCATGCATGTCATGATTTTCATGTTACCACGTGTGAATTGTGTTCATCATACAGTCACGTTGCGGAATACTAATTTTCGGGTATATTGCCGCGAACCATGCCTTCTGGTTCGTTTACTTGTGTGTTCAGTTCCTAGAATCTCACCGCGCCAGGTTCTTTTAATGATGTTCAAAGCGAAGCGCCTGCTTCCCTCTTTCTCTCTTGTATGCCGCACGGGATATCTGATCTGATAGGGGCAGTGTCTTCACAAGACAAGTGTTGCGCCTGTCCGGTGGCTGTCGTCACGAAGTGGCTATCGTCACGAGACGACTGGTTATGTCTACGCGGTGGTTCCACACTGAAAAACGCTGATGTGAAAAAGCCCGCAGATAAGAACGGCGTGACATTCGTTATTGGCCAACGCTCGCCTGTGCAAGTCGCCTTGTTGGCTGCTTCTTCGCAGCTTGCGTTTTCCTTGAGTATATTGCTGAGCATAAATTCGTTCCAATAAACTTTGTTTGCTGAACGAACGTTGCATCGGTTTGGCTACGTGACCTCTGGTGGAGGTGCTCGGTATTCCTCGCTAAAATTCGTGATCAGAACGTGAGATCTCCCTTTTTTAACAAGCGCACAATACCTCTTGCGACGGAGACACCGCGATCCAGAAGCAAGCTGTAGTTGTTCTCTACGATAGCTGCGGTGTCAGGCGCAGCATCCTAAGAGTAGACAGCGATCATCAGGCTGGCACAGCAAGGGGAGGGTGATGTGGTCATCGACAATTCTTGAAGAAGTACGCTGTTTCGGCGGTACGGCGCGATTGGCGGAAAATATGATGAACTCTGGACGAAAATGAATAAAAGCACCGTTGTCGGTCAAGAAGTCCATGTCCAGGATTACGTCGCGGGAGCAGTTGTGCAGCTTGATGAAGGCACCAGGGTCAGTGGTGCCATTTATTTTGATCCTCGACGTATAGGTTCCACCAGGCGTGACGAGGTGGCCTCCTGCTGTGCGTGTGTGCAGACCGTCCCAACTTGTCATAACTTATTTCAGTTGCGCCGCGAATGGTCCACTCATCACTCAATAGTTGGCTCCTGTGTCGATTAGGGCGACTACGTCATGGCCGTCGATGCATAACTGTATTTCAGAATTAGTCTGTTTCGAGTTTCGGGTTCCTCGGGCCGTTGTGTCACGACCGGTTCGCGTTGACTGTCGGTGGCTACTCGTCGTCGTTGCCGTCGTCTTCTTGTTTTCAGGCTTGGTTGCGTCGGGTAGGCTTTGCGCCTTGTGCCTGTCGTTTTGAGGGATAATCACGCGGCTAGATCGGAGCGTTGACCTGTGGCCGTGTCGTGTATGTTGATCTTTAGTGCACCAGTGCGTGGTTAGAGGGTTTTTCGTCTTTTCGTCGTGGTGCACCTGTACCTCCCGATGTTGCTGCTTTTAGTTTCCCCTTCCTGGGCTAAGTGACATGCCGCATGCCAAGTCACCGTTGCCGCGGGAGCTCGGAGGCCCGTATGGACAGGGCGACGACAAGTAACTGAATCACGCTGCTCCATGGCTGGTATGAGACAGGTACCCGTCAATCTCGCCCGGTCATTGGCCGAGCAAGGGGCGCGCCGCGTCGACGGAGAAACCTCACAGCCCTAGTTTCCTGTAGTGGCAGCGACGGTAGATGTGGCCGGCGTCTCCGCTGTGGTAACAAAGCGGACGACGGTCGGAGGTTCGCCACATGTCGGTCTTCCTTGGCGAGCAAGACCTCGGCCCGCTCCTTTCGCATAACTGTGGTGAAGGTCGTTCAAAATTGCGTCCTAAATTCCTGCCAGATTTCTAAACGATGGTGACGTCATGTTCTTGCAGGCGCAGGTTCCATCGCCCCAGGCGGCCAGAAGGACCCTTCAAGCTTGCGAGCCAACAGAACCCTTGGTGGCCCATCACCATTTTAAAGCGCCTGCCTTAGACGTGCACGCGAAAGTTTGAAATTGGCCATATTATGGCACGGCACTCTTTTTCAGAGGCCGAATAGTGTTTTTACTTCTCTTGATAGGCCGCGGCTGGCGTAAGCTTTCACTTTTTCGCGGCGGTTCTGCTTTTGGACAACAACAGCACCCAAGCCTACGTTCCTTGCGTCTGTATGCATTTCTGTCTCGGCTGACTCCTTGAACTGTGCAAACACAGGCGGCCGTTGTAGGCGACTTTGAAGTTCAAAAAACGTGTTTTGCTGCACTTCATCCCAGCGGAACTGAACGCTGTCTTTCGTCAAGCGCGTGAGTGGTTCGGAGATTTTTGCGAATTGTTCGACAAAGCGCAAGTAGTACGCGCACGGTCCGAGGAATCTTCGCACGCCTTTCTTGTCTTTCCGCCTGGGAGAGAGAGAGATTAAGAATAAAAGAAAGGCGGGGAGGTTAACCAGGGCTGAGCCCGGTAGGCTACCCTGCACTGGGGAAAGTTGGCTATGGGCTTAGGGCTCCGAGTTTTCGGAAAGATCTGAAAAAATCTGATAAGCACTCATCGGTAAAATTTTTGAAAACTCGGATTTATCCGATAAACTCCGATCTTAGAAGGCCATTTTCAACGTTCAATGGGCATTTTCAAAGCCGAGAATCATCAAGATAAAGGAGTGCACCTCTTGCCCCGCCACGGTGGTCTAGTTGTGTTGGCGCTCGACTGCTGACCCGAAGGTCGCGGGATCGAATCCCGGCCGCGGCGGCTGCATTTTCGATGGAGGCGAAGATGTTTGAGGCCCGTGTACTTAGATTTAGGTGCACGTTAAAGAGCCCCAGGTGGTCGAAATTTCCGGAGCCCTCCACTACGGCGTCTCTCATAATCATATCGTGGTTTTGGGACGTTAAACCCCAGATATTATTATGAAAGGAGTGCACCTCCATCAGCGGAAGGAATCTCGTAAAATATGCTCGCGTCTATTACAACCAGCATTAAGGTTGCAATACGAACAAAGGTATAGGTGTTTTGTAATTCAATATTTGGGCTCTTATGTATCTATATCTGTTGGTGCGTTCAAACCTTCCAGATATATAAAATACACTTAGGGTGTTCGCATGTGTTCGTGTCCAGATATCATTTCTTCTAAGGTTTCGGAGTATTGAGAATAATAATAGCAATAGGTACTTTATTTCTCAAAAGCAGGTGAGGGAGGCTGGGAGAAAAATCTGAGAAGCAGCTTGACTAGCTCCTGCACACCCCACCTCCTCCACACAGCGCGGCACAGCGGGACACAACGGGACACAGCTCTATGTCCCGCGGTGTCCCGTCTTTACCTGTCGCCGTCCGTGTCATTATTTGCGCTACTGTTTTGAGTTATTCACTACCAACTAGCCCATCAGTCTGTCCTTTTGAACTTCATTTTCTCACACGACAAGCGGCACTTTTCAGGTTTCAGCTTTAACCCCAACAAACAAATGGCTCCTAGCAGACTCTAACCTCGCGAGGTGTTCGTCAAAATTCCGTACAAACACGACGACGTCGTCAAGGCAGACGAGGCAAGTGTACCATTTTAGGCCAGATAGCACATCGTCCATGATTCTTTGGAATGTTGCTGGTGCTGCGCACAAGCTAAAAGGCATTACCTTGAACTCGTACAGTCCGTCCGACGTTATAAACGCTCTTTTCACGGTCCCTTTCATCCACTTCAATTTGCCAATACCCGGTTTTTAGGTCCATCAAAGACAAGCACTTCGCGTGGAAAAGGTGGTCTAGGGCACCGTCGATGCGTGGGAGTGAGTATCCGTCTTTTTTGTGTGGTTTAGTTCAGTCATCGGAAGTCCACGCAGAACCTTAGAGTGCCATCTTTTTTTTTTTTTCGCTAGTACAACCGGGGTAGCCCAGGGACTTTTCGATGGTTGTACGAAATCATAGGCAAGCATGTCTTCGACTTGTGTCCGAATCGCTTTGCGCTTGTGGCAGACACGTGGTACTGCGACTGTCGCGTTGGTCGGGCGCCATCTTCGGTAATTATCCGGTGCTTTCATAGGGACGTCTGACGTAGCTTCGAAGTCGACGAGAAAGAGCCGCTATAGCGCAGTAGTAAAGCCCTAGCTTTTCCTGTTTTTCGTGCGGCAGCGCCGGGTTCACGTCGAAGAAGTGAACTGGCTTTCAGTCGTCATCCTATTCGCGATGAAGAACGGCGACGGCGATCACGCAACTTTCTTCTTCGATTTCTTCGAAGAACGCAATATAAGATCCCTTAATTTTCATCCACCAAGTAGTGCTGCGACATGGAGCCCGTGAGGTCCTAATCACGGACCGCGGAACGGCATTCACTGCAGAGCTCACGCAAGCCGTCTTGCGCTACAGCAACTCGTATCACCGGAAGAACACTGCTTACCACCCCCTGACGAACGAACTAACCGAACGCCTGAACAGGACTATAGCGGATATGCTGTCTATGTACGTCTACGCTGTCTATGTCATTTTCGGCCAACGGTCACCTGTGTACGTCACCTTCTTGGCTGCTTCTTCACCGCTTGCATTTTCCTTGAGTCTCTTGCGGAGCGCAAGTTCGCTCAAATAAACTTTGTTTGCTCAACGAACCCTGCGTCGTTTTGGCTACGTGACAATATCAACATAATGAAATGGCCGCCAGCAAACCATGAGCTTGGCATGTAAATCATGCCGTACACGACACGCATACCATGATTTTCATGTTACCACCTGTCATTTATGTTCGCCATACGGTCACGTCACGCAATGCCAATTTTGGTGTATATCAAACTAGCGAAACGGCCGCGAGCGCATTATGAGCGTGTCATGTAAGGCATGCCGCACATGATATGCATGTCATGATTTTCGTGTTCGCACCTGTCATTTATGCTCGTCATACAGAAATGCATCCTCATGCTACTTATGCTATACAGCAATTTACTTAAACGGCCGCGAGCGCCCCGAGACCATGTCATGAAAATCATGTACATGATATGCGTGCCATGATATGCACTCTTGGTCCTGTTGTTAGGACCTGATGATTTTCATTTCGTGACCGGTCATTTGTGGTCGTCATACGTCATGTTATCCGATACCCATATTGGCATACATCCCATTAACGAAACGGCCAAGAGAGCATAGAGCCGTAGGGGTTAGATAGATAGATAGATAGATAGATAGATAGATAGATAGATAGATAGATAGATAGATAGATAGATAGATAGATAGATAGATAGATAGATAGATAGATAGATAGACAGACAGACAGACAGACAGACAGATAGATAGATAGATAGATAGATAGATAGATAGATAGATAGATAGATAGATAGATAGATAGATAGATAGATAGATAGATAGATAGATAGATAGATAGATAGATAGATAGATAGATAGATAGATAGATAGATAGATAGATAGATAGATAGATAGATAGATAGATAGATAGATAGATAGATAGATAGATAGATAGATAGATAGATAGATACGCTCAAAGTCGCAGAAGTTCGCTAAGAAATGCTTCGCATTTAAAAATGCTTTGGAGTAAACGGGATGGCTCATACATACTTAGGAAGGCATAAAGGATCACCGCGACTAGACCTAGGCAAGCCTTTTACGGATGCAGAAGGAACAGCCGTCATATTTAGCATGAAAAATAACACGGCAGCGGGTGCACATAAAACCACCAATGGTAAGATCAGAAACCTAAATGACGAAGTCGTTGAAGCTCCCACAAAATACATACGCAAACATTTGTTTACAGGAACTGTCCCGTGGCAACGGAAGCATGCGATTATCGTCATGGTGCCTAAGCCAGGAAAAAAACTTGGCATCAAGAACATGAGACTTATCTCGCTCACTTCCTGCTTAGCAAAAGGCTTTGAAAAGCTGATCAACACCGGGCTCGTAAATCATCTCGAGAACAACCAGCTAGTGCCCAGCACCATGTATGGCATTCGTCCACACCTTTTAACGCAAATTATCCTATTACTCCTAAAAGAACAAGTACTAATGGACGTCTATAAGGTCAAGGAAAACGTCATTATGACCGTTGACATAAAGGGAGCATTCGATAACATCAGACACAAAGCAATACTTGAAACTAACTAGCGGAAGCTAACTGCGGAGAGCGAATATTTCAATACGTCCTGAGTTTCCTTATTCACAGGGCTGCAGTAGTCAAGCTAGGGTATTACGAATCCGACACCACTCCACCTCCAAACAAAGGAGCACTACAAGGGGCAGTCACTTCACAAACACTTTTCAACGTTGCCGTAAGGCCTTGCAAGAAAACTCATAGACATTATCGGTCTACAACATCACAGTATGGACTACTACGGGCGGCCTAATGGAGAAAAAAAATTAGATTACAACAGGCCGCTAGCACCATTGAAGGTTACACAAGGATACGGGGACTTTAATGTTCAGCCGAAAAGCGTAACTTATTCGCTTCACAAGAGACGGACCCGGGTCTAAAGCTGGAAGTCAAGATATAAGGAAATAACATTCCGGAGAAATATAGCATAGTAATACTAGGTATGTAGCTGTAAGCTAATCAGAGATGTCTGCACACCCTAAATAAACTCAAAACAGCGGTACAGAAGAGCTTATGCAAGATCTCGCGCATAACTTACAACCGCAAGGGCATGAGAGGACAAGACGCCCTCCGACTAACAACGAACAGGGTAATACGAACAGGGAAGAGAAAGAAGAAAAACCACAGCATATCCACGGGGTGAATGATGATGAGTGGGGCGAAGCTCTGGGGGAATCATCGGTAAACCGTGAATACTCCAAGCGAAAGTGAAAGCGCGCCAACAGCGAGCGGATCTTATTACAACGGTCCCCCTAGCGTACGTCGTCGCACAAAATCGAACGATTGCCTTCCACCAATGACACGCGCCGTATGTGAATCTTCCGTGAATTCTGCCCAGTACATCATCAACGACGTGAGATCGGGCGCGTCTATACCAAAGGGTCGATGAGAGTCATGGCGACTTTCAGCTCGCTTTAATTTTACATGTCCGCTGTGAATGTTTATTGTTTAATCATGCACAGGAGAAATCTCACACAGGCACTACCTTGGAGGTCAAAATCCAGTGCCTATATATACGGGGTGGTCACTGAACGGTTGTGCAGTGCGAGCAGTCCGTTTTTTCAGTCGAGAAACTCGCTAGCAGACGCTGCCTGCGTCGGCCTCGCGAGGCGAGAGAGAGAGGGGGGGGGGGCTAGAGCACGCATCTGCAACGCAGCGAGCGCCTCCATGCCATCGAGGGATCTTTCTGAGAACTAAAGGTGGCTACGACAGCGCCATCTAATGAATACTCCAAGAACTAGAGGTGGCTACCTACTACTACATACTACAGAGGAGGGACAGACCCACACCCAAAGGTGCTTCGCCCCTAAAAGAAAACCAAATAACAAGAACTACAAGACAGCCCTAATATTACTGCAGAATACTTCAAAGTACAAGCTACTGGTGCTTGGTCTTCATGACAAAATTGAAGAATTAACCAAAGCACAGCTACAAGCGCAAGGAAATCGCCTTCTCCATACTCCAACTGGCACAGCATTCCTAACAAAACCAGGGCGCGATGCACTAATACAAAAACATCAAGAAACTAAAGAGGTGCAAAACGAACTTATAGAATGGTATACGGTATCGCTAATACTAAAGAACATGGATCCCCGTTTGCATGTTGTCAGAAGGAAGGCCAAGGCGGAATACATTGACAAAATGACAAAAATATATGAACGCGGCGAGATTCACTGACGCTGCGCCTTATCAGATCAATACAAGGAAGCATGTTGGCGTAGTCACAGACCGTAGAGGAAAAATTACAGTCCTCACTTCAGTATATCGAGCCTCGACAACAGAAGTGGAAGAGATATACACGCACAACGCCCCATTAATCACCAACACTGACTCATAAAAAGCTTGTAGAAACTATCTAAAAGGCAACGATGCAACACAGGTGCTCCGAACATTGGTTGGGACTGGATCGGACCCCACAGTGAAATACGTACAGACTGTGACCTGGGCACCGGGGCACGAAGGCGTGACTAGAATCCTGCATGCGCACGAAGCGGCTCCAGGCTTTACAAATCAGTAAGACATCCCAAACTCTGCAATAGTGGACCCTGCACCCCAAGACCTCTGCTACGCAGCGATTCTTAAAAAACTATGGGGAAAATAGACAGATCTTTCAAGGCCCACATGACAAACTGAGCGCTACGGAGGCGACCGTGCTATGAAGACTACAGGCGGACACTTGCATAAATCTGCACATTGTCTACCTGATCTACCACATATATGCCCGTAGTGTGAAGCAACACCAAAACATTTTCGCATCACATGGGATTGTGCAGAACACGGAGAAGAATACGACACAAACGGCGCATAGCACGAATGGGAGGCACTGCTGTCTAGCGCAGTCCTGGAATCTTTGACTGATCCCAAGAGCTGAACGGACGACTCGTGCTGGTAGAGCTTTGGAATACGGGCACCATCCTGCCGGACAGACTCCGCTTTTGACCCATATATTCCCCGCGGGGCACTGGCGTTCTAATCTGTCTGCTTTCTGTACATACTGAAGCTTTTGTACTGCAGGGTCTGTTATCGGCTATGCAGTCAAATCCTGCGTCACCTATGTGTTGCGTGATAAGCAGCTTCTCTGTTATTCACATAATGTAAGAGGAAATGTGGGCGCACAAATAAGACGTCGGCTACTGGTTAGCTATTGAATGGTTCCAGCATACAACCCAACAAAAAAACGTACAAACAGTAGTACTTGGAAAATAATCACACAAATATACATATGTAAAAAAAAGAACGAAAACACACCTACCAAACAACACGATCATAACGCAAGAAAAAGTGCCCGAAAGTCAATTAATCAAGGCGCTAATGATGTATCTGGTCATCATGGGGATGAACCCGCGCATATGGGCAACATAGCAGTCAACACGCCACAGACATCAGGACATACATATAATAAACTATCATAGAATACAGATAATAAGTAGGACATGCTGATGGTATGTGACTTAATTTAATATGAACATAAACTACCTAATGATTGCCAGTAATGCCGCTGTCTTCAAGAGAACCTTTTAACCCTTTGAAAGCACAAGTCTGTAAAGCCCTGGTTGGCCAGGCGCCCAGAAATTTGTGCATACTGAACCGCCTGCGGTCTAATGCCATTATTTCCAATTTAAGACAGCGTCTCGGTGTACCATGATCTGGGAAGTCCAAAAGGAGGTGGCATACATTGTCTACAAATGCGCATTCGCACTCGGAAGTTTCGCTTCTGCGAATTCTGTGTAAAAATGTTTTCTGTAGGCAGTGCTTAGCACTAACCGGCCATGGGCACATGGCCTAGTGATAAACAGCTTCGCTTTTTCATCTGTCTTCATAAAGTGGAATCGCTCACCACAGTTTTTTTTTTTAGGTAGTAGTATATTCCAGAAAAATAAAGAGTCGCCGGGGGCTGGTACCATACAGAGTATGTGTCACTGAAAACAGAAATACGTGCGATGGAATCGAACAGGCTAAACTTCCTCACAAAGCTTGTAGCGTTTGCCAATCAAGTGCGGCCCACATGGCTCATGTACAAAGGTTTGTTCGGGCCTTCGCGAGCTTTCATTTGTGCAGCCGTCATCTAGAAAGGATTCCAAGCTGACGTCCCAATGTCCGCGTTTCTGCGACGTTCACGCAGTTCGCAGATTTTTAGTAGATTTCCCGTGTGACAACAATCAATCTCCAACGGGCAAACAATTTCGCGTTCATTGCATGGCGTGAATAGATGTCCGGTTGATATGAGAAAGCTGTGTAGAAATATACGTTCAACATGAACAATAGTACTGAAGCTAAAAAAAAGTCACAGTTTCGCCGCAACGGCGAAGCAATGATTGCGATAGCAATAAATTGTAATGTAACGCGAAGAACGGAAAGCAGCTCAAAAGTGCCAGCGCATCGCTCGAGCCCAAAGGACGCACGAAAAGAACGCACACAGGACGAGTGCGAACTAATGCGTCACAGCTCGACACTTGAAGCGCACTGCTCAAGCATAAAGCAGGACACACGAAACAAACGAACAGGTACACACAAGACGAGCGCGAACTAATTGTCACAGTTGTTACTTATTTCTGTTTGAACAGCGCGCTCCTTTCGCAAACGCGGCCGCTGCAGCGAGCGAAGCGAAGCACCCCACCAGCCGCCCCTTCTTTCCTTGAGATAAGCGCACGAAAGCGACGACGCCCTGTAGAGCGAACACCAACGGCGTTCGTAGGGGCGGGGCGACAATCTTTAAAGCGCGCAACACGCGCGCACGTCGCGCCATCTATGTGGCCTAAGAAAGCATGCTGAATTGCATGGTGTATATAAATAGCTCGCCGTTAGCAGGCTGAGAGACAGTGCTGTCGTGGCCTAACGTCTAACGCGGCGGGCTGCAAAGCGAGAGGTCGCCCGTTCGATTCCGCGCGTCGGAAAGAATTTCTTAATTATTTTAGGGGCGAAGCTCCTTAAAGCGGCACCCGTTCGTCCCTCGTAGTTGTCGTAGTCGTAGTGCGTAACCAGTCGTAACGCTAGCACCAGATCTTGACCTCCAAGGTGGTGCCGGTGGGAGATTTTTCCTGTGCGTTGTTGAACAATAAAAAAATTCGCAGCGTGCGCGTTAACTAAAAGCCGAATTCTTCTGTCTCTCATTCCCCATTAGCAGCCATTGGCATGTTCCAGTAGGAAACGTTAGTAGAAGTGTAAGTGTTAGCTAAAAGCCGACTTCTTCTGCCTCTCATTCCCATTAGCAGCCATTGTTTACCTCGAAGGTAGTGCCTGGTGAGATTTCTCCTGTGCGTGAATAAACAATAAAAATTTTGTTCAAAACGCCGTTGATTGATGAAATAAACCAACGAAAGACGTCAGATGTTTTCTAAAAGCAAAACGAAAGAACGCCAGATGTTTCTAAAGCAAAACGAAAAGACGCCAGCTGCTTAACGAAAGACGCCAGATGTTTTCTAAAGCAATGGTTTTCTCAACAATGAAAATTCACAGCGCACACGTAAAATTAAAGTGAGCTGCAAGTCGTCATAACTCATCGAACCTTTAGTATAAACGCGCCCGATCTCACGTCGGTGATGATGTACTGGGCAGAATTCACGGAAGATTCACGGTTTACCGATGAACCTCCGCAGCTTCGCCCACTCATCATCATTCACTCCGTGGATATGCTGTGATTTTTTTTGTAGACTTTCTATATATACACATACTTATACATATACGGTGAATGACGGCGACGGGGACGGACATTTTCCAGCCGAGACTGTCCATATAATTGCTATCGCAATAATATAAAACTCGTAAGCAGGCACCCTTATTTTCTTGCATGAGGAAACTCGCCTAATTGCATAGCGGCAAAACATGTCAGAAATGTAGAACAGCCATTGAGAAATTCATTTCATAAAACCGCTTAACACTACGAACGATCAGAGTGCCCCCTTGCGACCTACTACGGAATTGGAGACACGCAGATGGCAGACAAGCAAATATCGCAAGTTACCTAAATAAATCTACAATGTCGACTTCCAGGGGAAGCTTACAATCACAACTTTCTTGCATATGGGCGATTCTTTCAGCGTTATTCATAGAAATGTCTTTCGTTTCGGGTACAAATAATATCCAAAAATAACGTTCTAAGATAACTCGCTTGCACGCCTGCAGCAAGCTTCGCTATTTGTGCCTGAACGCAGTACCTTAACGCAGATTTGCGCGGACACCCTTGTTTTTGTTTTTTTCTTTTTTTTGGGGGGGGGGGGGGAATATACATACCAGGTGGAATTCTTTCCATTTATGCCTTATTTTTCTAGCGCAAATGTGCAATGTGTTTGTTAACTACCTAAGAAATTAAGGCCTGCAATTAAGCGTGTAATCCTGCTTAGCAGAAATGCCTAGACGGTACGACTAGATCAGATAGTGAAATAATTCGGCAGATCCCATGCATTGTGGGAACCGGTTTCATGCGAAGCAGTCAGCGAGTACTTCTATGCTGTATTTTATGGCTTCGAGGTAAGCGTTACGAGGTGGATTGACGTGTTTTGTAACGTTAGCTACACTGGCCTAGCCGAGCTAGTTTCGATTGGCTCCTCGAGAGCCGTGCTGCGCATGCGCGAGGATCAGTGATGTCAGACAGCTGGCGCATTTGAGCCGGCACCTCCCGCGCACTTCGCCGCTGCCGCGCGCGACTCGCTGCCGCCGGTCTGCGCTTTCCAGAGGAGTGACGTCGTAGCCGAAGTAGACGTCTGACACTGCGCTGGAGCCGCTTGACAGTGCCTCTGACAGGCGTTTGCCAGTGTGGGTTAGCCATGGAGAAGGAGAGCGCAAGTGCTGCTCAACGGCGCAAAGAGCATAGAAGCTTAGCTGATCAGATCCCGAAGTAGTTGCCTGGTAAAATAAATACACATGTGTCACATAATATGTATACCATGTGTGTGTCATTGGAGCAGCAGTAAGCATGATAATCAAGCTAATCCTGGATCAGGAAAGCTAAGAACAATCAGCTGAACCTTTGCTAACGCTACGTTATCCTGGCATAACCGAGATAAGCCACTGCAACATTTTTTTTTGTAAGTGCAGTAGCTATGTGCACATCGTGGGCTTACCAGGCACGTCGACAACACTGGCGTTTAAAGGGGTAACCTATGGTGAGACGTAACGTCAGCCGTCACCTTAGAGCACAATATTACGAAAGTAAGTGCACCTTATGGTGCTATCGTGCGAATATCACAGGTAACTTTCGTTACTCTATTCCACCGGGGTCAAGCAATTCTTCAATATAGCTTGCTGAATCATAGGGATACAAGTGTAATGTTTATTAGGCTGCTATAAAAGCGGAGCCAACACCGGAACCACATACGTTAATCTGATATGACGCCTGTATCGTAGGAGTACATATGTAGTGTTCATTGCTTTATTGCAAAATTGTATAGCGAGCACCACGAACACAGTTGACGTTGCACAGATATTACACCTGCATAGACTGTTTTTCCAAACCAGTTTATAGAGCTGGCGTGGCTGTGTGGTAGAATACCTGATTGCCACGCAGAATGCTTGCGTTCGATTCCGGCTGGGATCCTAATTCTTTCCACTAGTCGAGTCAACACTGCCGATGTTGGTTTTTGCTAACGCTCACTCATTTATATTACCAGTGTGTGTTCTCGTCGTTCCTGGTCAATATAAACTGTCAATCACCTGTGGCGCATACCCGTACATCGCGGCCCGTGGTAAACGAGTATGTGCCACACATGTCTGGAGGAAAGGGTTTGACGGCGTACGCGACAATATTTTCACGTTATTCATGTCGTGATTCAACAGTCATATTTGTCAAATTCTCTTACCCTCCCATGCCAATTTTAGTCTACACCAAGTCAACGAGGCGATCATGAGAGCACCCAGACGTAGGCGGATAGATAGATAGATAGATAGATAGATAGATAGATAGATAGATAGATAGATAGATAGATAGATAGATAGATAGATAGATAGATAGATAGATAGAAACGCTCAAAGTGCCAAAGCTTCGCAAAGAAATGCTTCGCATTTAAAAGTTCTGCGGCTTCGAGCACAAATCGAACTCCTGAACAAATTCGTGCGTCAGCAGAGAACTGCGAATTCGGGGGCCTGAAATGGCGCATGTTGGGCATCTGAATCACTTGAGGAAATCGGGATAAAGCCTGCGACAACGACTGATCGCAGCAAAGCCGACATACCCAAAAAACCGTCCACATCATCCGCGCGCAAAAGCATGCCAAAGAGCATTGGTGCAAGATCAGTAAGGCTACGGAAATAGGGGTGCCAGCAGCTGCACCATGGTTGACGCGCGTGAAAACAATAAACGTTTGCTGCTAATATGGAGGGGGGGAGGTAATATACACCACGAGAAAACGTTCCCGGCAGAAGAAAAATCGTGTCGAAGGTGCCGAAGGCTGAACCATTTCCCTCCTGCCTGTAAGTCTTCCACATTTTCCCGCAGCGTCAACGAACCAATGTTCGGAGCTGCGGGTCGCAGAAAAATAATTCGTTCTGGAAGCATTAACAGTCTGCGCAAAAGCACGATTACTGGAGCTCAACGCTCTGTATGCACTGAGGGCCATCCGACAATGTGAAAGCTTGATACTGGCACGAACTGCTGCGTCCCGCGTAGAAGCCACCTTGCAAGGCTCCCAGAAAAGCGTGAACAAGCTATGTGTACTGCTATGCAGCGATTACTTACCTTTGTTCTTGCAGATATTTCAAGTCTTTCCTCATGTCATTGCCCTATTTGATGTGGATCAAGACGAAGATCTTGACTGTACGATGATTCTGAAGAAACACCTTGATCAGAAGAGCAAGACAGCGACATATGTACTGCTGCTGCCGCCACTCGACGGACGACCAACGCGAGTTCACATAAATTGAGCACAGTAAACTAAAATGATTTTCCTACGAATAAGAAGAGGGTAGGGCACAATCTTTCGTTGGTTTCATGCTCAGGAAGAAAGATAAAACGATCAGAAATACAGAAAATATGGCTGATTCCTCTGTCATAGGAATCGGTATAACACGAAAGTGAAACGTGTCTTCACAGACGTACTTGAGCGTTTGTTGTGCATTCTTTCGCCCCAAGCGCGAAGGAATGAATGCTACAGCATCAAATTGTAATGTTACGCGAAGAACGGCAAGCCGCTCAAAACTTGCAATGCGCCGTTCAAGCGGAAAGGACACGCGGAACGAATATACACAGGATGAGCGCGAACTGTCACAGTTATAACTTATTTCTGTGTGAGCAGCGCGCACGTTTCGCAAAAGCGGCCGCTGCAGTGAGCGAGGTGACCTTCGTGCTCTCAAAAGAAACTTGCAGGCAGAGCGCAAGACGTACAAACCACCGAGATCACGAGATAAGCTCCCGCACGAGCGACCACGCCCTGTCGAGGCGCGCGCTAATCCGCGTGGGGGACGACATTTAAAGCGCGCTCTTCTAGAGTCACTGGAAAATTTCAGAGTACCGCAAAGGTAGGCTGCACGCGGGCAACATTGGGCGGCGGCGGCCATATCACTTCCGGACCGTCCGGCGCGTTGGTAGCGCGTGCTGAGAAGTGACCGATCTTTTCGCCTCGATGCCGTGTTACGCTCGGCGTAACTGCAATATGTGTGTGTGTGTTTCTTCAAAAGGATATCAGAAGTGATTTCGAGTCATCGACAGTCATGAATCGACTGCGCGGTAAGCGGTGTAGCTAATGAAACGTGCGGCGAATGTTGCCCTGTGCTCGCGAACTCTCTTCGCGGCTTCATCGGTCTCTTTTCGTTTCACGGCCGGGTGTGTTCGCAAGGTCCGGAGCTGTATAGTTGCATTAGCTTAATGACCTTACGAGATGACCTTTATTTCGACACTTGGTGAACGTGGACTGTTTGCGCTAGCTTTTGCAGTCGGTGTTCAGGTTCACTTCATAACGCATTCGAGAACATTATCGAACATCGAGAACATTCAGCATTGCGTCCTTCGACTGATCGCTGACGCATATCTTACTTGCGCACCATGCTTGCTGTTCAGATGGGCGTTATCTGTAATAGAAGTGGTTGTGTACGGTAAGTGGAAGTTGCGCGTAAAGTATTTGTCTCAGTTCGGGACGCCAGCAGCCGAACGCACGGGCGAATTGGTGTGCGGTAGGTAAGGTGCATTTTATTTTGCGAATACATTGTCATTTCCTAACAGATACGTAGAAAATAGGCCATCAAAAATGATTGACGTCACTACTCAGTTGTTTCATTTCCTATTTTTTGTCTCCTTAATATTCCCAACGTTACAGTGCGTTTGCAAATATTTTGCTGTGTTCCGACAAAGTTTTTTTTCTTTTTTTGGCGTTGCCAGTGCGTAAACAGCTAGGGTTCGGTTTCTGCACTGCTTTTAATTTCAACTTCTTTTTTTCGTAATGCACTCTTGTTAAAACTTCCTCGGCGCAGTGCTTTATGTTATTTTGATCAGAAATAGCACATCCCGAAAATTTTTAACGCGCATGCTACTGCAACACAGTATGTGTATACGAACTAGGGCTCGCATGAAATCGATTCCCTGAATGCGTGGGAGGATAAGCTTTTTTTTTTCTTTTTTGCTGTGACCATTTCTCACCCGCTAAACAGTATTGTAAGGGTGCGCTCGGCGCAATGCAGCATTAGCAACATTTTTTTTTGAAAAAAAAAATAAAATACGCTTCACAACATTGCCTTATATCAAGTTTATCAACAGAGTTCCACGCTTCAGTTTTGCGCAGTGGCAAATGATCACGCGACAATTGCCTTCAAGGTATACAGGAAACAGTTATTATTTTAATAAGTCTTCGATTTCGCTCTCGTGCGTGACACACTTAACTCGAAATGCATGCACAATCTGTTTCAACAGATCGAGATATAAACAACCAAGCAAATAGAAAGGTATGTAGTATGTAGTTTCAATATCGCTGAACATACGAACCGTAAAGGTGAAGTATCCTGTTGCATGACATCTTTTCCAGCAAAGCTTGTGTAGTTCACTGCAGAAAGGAGTGTTCTTCGAGGGGGGCGAATTCATTCCGCGGCCAACTATGCAGCCACGTACGACGCTCTTTGACGTAATGTTTTCCACACGGAATTCAAAAATATACCAAATTCCCGGAGTAGCTCACCAGCAACGTTCGGTTACTGGTGAGCTACTCTGGCATCTGCATGACGCGTTTAAAAAAGCGAAGAAGTACTTCTAGGGACCGCGGTACTGCTAAATGTCCGACCGCGCTCTGCATTCAACGCGCCTGCACCCAAAGCGCTTGGAGGGGATATGGCAGCGAGAGGTCTCGTGATGCGAGTAAGCCAATCGCGTCGGCGGCGGCGCGCGGAAAACAGATGCGATACTCTGAAATTTTTCTAGTGACTATACGCTCTTCGAGCCCTTCGCACCATCTCGCTGGTCATAACGAAAAGACGCTGTACCGCCGATCTCTGAGTACCGCCACCGGCGAATGGTGTACATAAATAGCTCGCGGTTAGCATTGCGGAGAACATGCCGTCTGTGGCGGAGTCGTTTCGCGCTGCGCGCTGGTGATCGAGAGGTCGTAAGTTCGACTCCCGATGCCGGAACTTTTTCTTACAGTTTTTTTTTGCCATATGCTAGCCTTTATATTTTACAACGCCATTTCCGTGACGCAAATGCGTCAGTGGAGCCGTGGTGGACCCCGGCATAAAACACTTTCGTGTTAAAATAATATTAACACAAGTTGCCGTGGGTGGGAGGATGTCGTCTTTTCACTCTTTTTCATCTTCATTTTGATTGATATTGATGCACATGGCAAAAATATTAGTTATATCCCCGAACCTTACAGTGCTCCCATTTCCTCTTCGTTTTATTAGATTAAGGGAGAGGTTTCTATATTCCCGTTGATTAAAAATGTCTCCCGCTCGCAAGTCCCTGCATAAACGTGCAGTATTTCGAGAAGCAGTTTCAAGATAGCAGTTTAAATATTTGACACACTGAAGGTCTCAAACATTCTTCGCGTAAAAATGGTGACGAGAAAAAAAAATCGGCTCGAAAGAGCTAATGCTTTATTTGAATGCAAGCAACAAGAACCACATTTCTGCACAAGGCTGGTTTATAGTGCGATATTCCAGAGGTTAAAGTACCCTATACGTAATGGATAGTTCGCAACACTGTGGCTGTAAGCATTATCACGAGCGGTAATAAAGAAATTATCAGAAGTTTATGTTTGGATTCGCATTGGTACGCAGGGATAGCTGTAGTAAAGCTGAAGAGGTGTAGGTTGTGTCTTGTCCCTGTCATTTATAAGAATTAAAGTGGGACGAAGAGTGGCTTGCTGCAGGAGTTGGTTCAGTATCATCGTAGAATTCGGCGCAAGAAAGCAGGGACACAAGACAGATAACACGTACAAAGCACTGTGTACGAATTATCCTTTCCTTGTCCCTGTTTTTTAGCAGAATTTTACGATGATGATAAGGAGGAGGGAAAGGAGGAGACGAGACAGCAAAGCGAAGCCTAGAAAGAATGAGAAGGAAAGAACTAGAGAGAAAGAAGTAGAAAGAGAGTAAAAAGATAGAAAGAAAGAGGAAGCAAGCATCGCGTCATCTAGTGACCAGATACCATACCACTTGGCCAATCCGCGCATGCACAGTAGCTAAGCCACGCCCACCGATGGAGACATCGCGCGCAACCTCCGCTCTCAAGTACGTAGCATGGCTGCGTACTTGCGACGAGGAAGCCGCCTTTGCAGACTTTGGTTATGGGTCATGAAAGACGCGCGCTACAAACTAGTTCGAAGACAGCTGCGACACGGTTGTCTCGCTCTTTAACGATGGGGCAAGCAACGATCTTTTCAACCACCTCTAGCGCCCTGCTCGCTTGGTCGTATTCTCAAGAGTATTCAGTCACCTTGGGCTAAAAAGAAATTACACCATTGGACAGCGCTTAACTTGCTCGTGAAGAATTATTTTCCTGGGTAGTGTAAAAGTTGCTTCCCCTGACTCATGCAACTTTCAGGAGTATATACAGATCGAGAACTAAGAAGCTTTAAGATTTCTCAAATTCAATGGAAGTTTCAGGGTTCGCTTGGCAACTGCCTCATATATCTATTGAAAACTTTTAATAAATGAACCAAGCGTGGTTCCTTCATTACCCTTTAGTTTTGTTCACCGCTCAGTACATCAAGACTGGCACTTCAGTGTAGTGTACGTTATTTACAACTCCTGTTTCTGTATTCATAATTAAGGCAGGAATTTCGTAATTCACACAGTATCTTGCGTTTCAATCTAAGCGGCAGTGGCGGCTGCTCGCCGCCGCCGTGTTACAATGGTTGCGGTGCTCGGCTGCTGACAAAAAGGTCGCGTGTTCGATCCCTGCCGTGGCGGTCACACTTAGTTGGAGGCAAAATGCTAGAGGCCCGTGTGCTTAAATTTAGGCCTACGCTTAAGAGCCACCAGTGGTCGAAATTTGCGGAGTCCTTTGCAGCAGCGTGCATCATTCTGGAATTGATTGTGACAATTAAACCCAAATACTGTAATTATTGTTGGCTGCTCCAAGACGTAATCACACTGGACCAACACTTTCTACGAAAATTTCGACAAGATCTTGACGCCAGCATTTGGCGACTAGGTGGTAGACCATGTCACTGTCGTAGTCTACCACTTAGTCTTTGCCACATTATAGTTTTAGCGACTCCGACTAAGCCGGTGAAAGTGAGTAATAGTCTCGCTACATGCATTCGTGTTGACGACGCCAGATAGACCAGCCAGTAGACGACGACTGGAACGATCATCGTTTTGATGAGCTTATGAGTGGAAACATTGTTTCGCGAAGAACTCGTGAAACTATCGCGTAACAGTTAGCGCGCACTATCGCTTACCCCATACTGTTATCGTCTTTACCTGGTGAGGATCATTCCTCCAAAAGAATTGTAACTGCGCCACCATGTAGATATATTCCCTTCTCATTAGCTGTATACATATTTGCGTAGGTCATTCGTTTTTGCTCTTTGTTACCAATGATGACCCAAACAAGCAACTAACTTTGACTTCGAGTTGATTGAGTCCCTCCTGGAATAAATTTAGAATCACTGAACTGGATGAGGAAGAGACCAAAATGTGTGGAAAATATCAAAATCCGTCGTTCTTTAAGAAAAAAGAACAAATGGCTGGCTCTCCCGTAATCGAGAGTAGATTACTCCGCAGAGCCCAGAGGAGTTGCAACACGATGGTTACAACATGAAATAAATGAATCTTGTTCACATCGCGCAGTTGCCTTGCAGTCAGCCTGTTCCAACGGTCAGTTGTTCAGGCTGAAAGTGTTAGTGTAAATGTTCGTTTTGGTAGGGTATTCCAGTATTTTACAATGACGACAATGCGCTTTTAAATGTAATCAGGATTTCTTAGGTAAATTTCCCTGCTAATTCCAGCTTTATTACCGCGAATCTGATATAGCAATTTTAATCTCAGTTTATTGCGACAGGAAAGAAAGGTATTCCCATCCAAGTTTCATTGCAGTGCGGCTCTCCCTTCTTCCGAACCACATCGACAGGAATCTGGCAGCTCGGTTTTAATTGCATTGCTGTGTAAGCGCTCGCCATTTCGATCTCCTTGATGTCACGCTAGCAGCTGGGATCCAGATGAAATTGTCCGCAGGTACCTTGTTGGGTCAAAAGAGGGGGCTACTGCCTCACAAAACTGAGCGCAGGCGCGGGGGGCGCGGCTTCGAGCGAGCCAATAAGCGCGCGCCAGGTGGTGAGAAAACAGAATGCACGGAAGAAGAAAAGAGAAGCGCGCGCTGGTTCCGCCCAGGGCGCACCCAAACGTTGGGCGCACCCACCCCGCAAGCATGCGTTACTGCATGTGTAGAACGTAAGCGCTTGCTTTCGCGGGAACGTCAATGCCGGTGAAGAGCCAGTAATTCATCTGTCCTCGATAAGCAAGCAGCGCTATGCCAACGAAAACAAGCTGATGCCAAGCAAACGAAGTACGCTGAGAGGTTACCACATAGCAATATTTACGTAAGAGCAATACATGCGAACAAGAGAGAAGAATACAACACAACCACAGCTCGGCTGTATCTTTAGATTTCACATGCGTAGAACTTGGTTTCCCCCTGAAATTTGCTTGCATATGTCCATGGAACCTTTGTATTCGCTCTAGAAAGGCAATGAAGGTTACTTCAGCAGGGCCCTACACAACAAAGCCATACTCCAAGTTTGGTAGAGCATAGGCAACCTATGCCATACGTTCTAAATTCGCATGCGAAAATCGCAGACGTCTTTGTATGAAATTCAAAGCGCTGCCAGCAGTGGTTCTAACAGTGTCTACTTGTGCTTTCCGTGAGTTTTTGGACGACATCAAGACATCTAGATACTTGTACGCACTGTCTTGCTACAATAGTGCTTTTCTCAGACGGTACAATGACTGACTAGCCAGCCAGTTTGAGCTCACCACGGCGTCTCCACGGCTTCCTTCTCCAACCGGTCATATTACCATAAATGTCGCGAAGTCATATCTCCATAAATACGGAGTGACAATGCTACCTAGAAGTCTTCATGTTTAAATTACACAAGAGCGACAACCGTAGGAAAATTTTCCAGATGGACCGGCGTATCTCACTTGTCAAGTTATGCTTTTCTCCCCTGCATAATTTCGAACTTAATTTACTGATGCCACCCTGAACTTTGCTTGTATATGTTAATTGAATAGTTTTAAAAGTTACAGGACTCAGGAAGCATTGACTTACAGGTCACTCCATTTTTGACGAAAAATGTGATTTATTGTTCGTTTTTACCGACTTCACGCTCAAGACAATGAAGGCACACGATGAGGATGCTAGATCCCGTCCAAGACACCTTTGCACGTTTCCTCGTCATAGACCGGGACGGTCATGTCACAGTTGTCCTCGAAATGGTCCTCGCATTCTTGCGGGATGCTGTGCAGGGCGTCTTTTATTACCCATAGACCACAGTCTGTAAGAGACAAAGCTTTCTTTTACATTGCCTGCTAGTAACAGATGTGTAAAAACTGGCCCAAAACTCACTCATCGTATTCAGATTGGATTAAGGCTGTTTCGACATTATAATGGGGGATAGCCAACAATTGATATCATTTAGCCGTCTTTAGTCCATGTTTGCCAGTTCTAGTCAATATCAGTCAGCATTAATCAAAGAGTAGTAAAATTTAACCAGTGCTTAAAAGTGGTCGTTGTATACAAGCAAGTACGGTTCTTCAAATCAAGTGAGTCAAGGGACTGCTACGCTGTAGTGCTGTGTGGGTTCGTCCATATTTTCGGTCAGAAATCGTCATGCGCCGTTAAACAATGCGGGTAGGACAGACTAAGGAGGTCGTGGCTTTAAAGAAAGAATGCTAGAACACCAGCACATTACACAGATAGGTTGCATAGAATGGGGATGTGTGATGACCGCGGTGCCGCCATCATTGCCTAGCGAGGTCCCGCTGCGCGTTCTTGCCACTGGGGGGAAATTCGGCGCATCAGTCGGGGGCGCCGAGACTAGCCGTGGATACCTGCAGTTCGTGAGCAAGTGTTGCTTGTGTCTCGTAGGTCACGCAGCAGCGCAAGTTAGCTTTCGAGGTCAGGGTAGTGGTGTGAGCGCGCGGATGTCGTCGTTCCCTGAAACGCTTTGAAGAATGCCACCGAGGGGAAAAAATGCAAAGGTGGTGTTTTGTGCCAGGGTGCGACGGTGGCTACAAGCACTGCGGAGAAATTTGAATGTCTCTCTTCCGTGAAGCTGCCTGCGAAGATGGATTTTAAATGTGTGCACGTACCGTACGAAGGGCCAACATGGCAATGCAAGACAATCCTGCGGTTTTCGAAAGGGTACGAAAGTACCTTGCAATGTACGACGTTCGCACATGTATAAGCATATTAAAAGCTGAGGTTTGGACGCTTCTTTCTCAAGCTTTCACAGCTTGGCAGAGGTCCTCAAGGAAGACGAAGCGTCTTCTGACTTTGGAGGCCCTGCTTTCCCAAGGCCATCTGCTCCCAGAAAACGAAGAAGCACCTTTCGGAGACATTACCTACTGAAACAGGAGAGGTTGCTATGACCATGTGGACTACATGTAGACAAACACAGTGATGCCCACCTGGGTTACCGCATAGCGGGATATGCAGCCAGGACACAGTGATGCCCGTCTGGTTTACTGTATCGCGGAATATGCAGCCAAGACGTGCAGCTTTCTTACTCATTAAGGCACTTGCAAGAATGCCTGCCTTGTACATGAGAAAGCGTACCAACCATTAGCCAGCAGAAGCCTGTAAACAGTGGTACATGCGGGCTTCTTTACCGCTCATTTCGTCTAGTATATAGCCTAATTCAGACGCTCGAAGACATGCGAACTAGTGCATTGGGCACTGCGCGCCTGCGCCCCGAAATAGTAAAGCATTTTTTTTTGCGTCTAGCAGCCCATTTGCCACGGATTGGCTGCAGGGAGCATTGAGCTTGTCTCACAAGATCGCTTGCCATGTTTTGCTGCATCACACGTGTTCATTTTCTGCTCGAGGGCGGGTCCGGCGTGCTACTGAAAACAAAGCAATATAGTTAGGCCTGCGTTACGTAATATTTTAATGTTCTGCATTGAATGTACTGTTTTGAATAAACTCGTATCAAGGTACGAGTCTTGTACTTTATAGTATCTTCTACCGCATTGCAGAAAAATCTGCGTTGACTCCTATCTTTAAAGTACTATACAGTCGCAAATATGTCATCGATCTGCGAGCGATACATGCAGGGTTTTCCAACCTGCTGGCCTTCAGTAGCGATTCCTGTAACACTTTTCGCAGTGCACAAGCGCGGCAACCTCGCAAAGGTGGCCACAAAAGCGCGCACTTTGTGCAGGGGTCTCAAGCTCACCTCAGCTAGCAAGTCGCATTCCAAATTTAGTCTCCCTCAATTAAAACAAGGGGGGGGGGGTGAGGCACGAGTTAACATAATGTCAGCTAACGTTGCCATTTGAAACAAGAAGTTTCCCCTATGTCATATAGTGGTCATTTTTTGGAAGGGATTTGCCGTCAGAAACATATCGACATTGATCTCCAGAATGTCAGAAATGTGAACGCCGATTTGGAAATATAGTTTCTGCCACACAGTTATCTTTCAACGCATCCATGGGGACCGAATGGGGTACCATATTAAAAAAAATTCTGGAGTCCATTCCTGTCTGTGTCGCTCGTGAACATACCTATCAATCAATGAAATAAAAAAACATGTGAAAAATATGAGGAAAGGCAGTCATCTGCGGGTCGGGCCACTACAAAGGTCTGCGGGCCGTGTGTTTGACACCCCTGCTGTATCGCTGCGTGATCGGCGCTTGTAAATTACAGTGAAATGAAATAGAGCACTGAGAGACTTCATAACGTTCTCCTCGACGTCTGCGAAACTAAATAACAATGCTCGTCAGCATCGTAAGCACTTCAGCGGAGAAAGAGTGCGCCCAAATCATTTACCCGCACAGAGGTAAGCAGATGAAGCGAGAAACCCCCGCCAGCAGCACCATCGTGCGGAGGAACGCGTTTTTGGCCAGCCTCCGGAGACCGGTCGTCACACCACCCCGTTCTAGCCACCCTAACAAAGATATGCTTGTAGCTAGAATTATAGTAATACGCTAGCACGCTAGTAAATGTGCTATGTCCTTTGTTTGAACATTACTAGTGATTCTCCGTGAGTCGCAAATCCCCAAATCCCACATTTTCGCTTCACGGACAAGTCTTGAGCATCTTCTTCGTTTGCTATTAAAGAAAAGCCTATGGACGAACTTTCTTTTTTGCCCTTTGATTGAGGTGTAGGCAATGCATAGTAAGAGCCGACGGGCTTGTCATGTCGCTTATGCAGCATTTTTTTTTCGGCCCTCGTCAAGTCAGTTACTAACAAACGACCTTGCATGCAGCTACAAGCCCAGGTAGCATGCAAATTATCATTTCTCGAGGGTGGGTTTTCCGCCACAGTTACAAAATGGTTTTCTGCGGATCACTCTCTGCGGCCATGACTTAGCGCATACGAAGAATTTAGCCTATATCTTTAGCCTCACATTGTCTTACTGTACAAACGCCGAATCTCAAAGTCTTAGGCACCCTGAAGTAGCAACGATAGTTTTGTGAACGGAGCCGTTTGCAAAGGTTACCTAAGTACGCTCAGCTTGAGGTTTTATTCATGCATCACCCTCCACAATCACGGCCATTGTTTGTGGCGGCTTATGGTTCCATGATCACGCTTTGGATATATGTAGATATCTGTAACCCAGACTGTAGCACTGCCACTGCTCTGGCACAGATAGTTCGACACTATATGCGTCAAGCTCGGCCCCTACCAGTGGCAAGATATGTCTTTAATAGCTAGGGAAACCGAGATCCTTATAACTTTCCTATTAGCCACAAATATTGAAGCAATTCACAAAAAATCAATAATTATCTTGCTCACATCATTATCCCTTGACATTGTGTTACTGTTACGAAGTGCTGCACACGTGTCATGTTACAATATTTCCATCTGCTCTCTTCTGAGCAATGGTTAACGGCGTTAATTTCGTACAGCTGATTCCGGAGCCTTACTTGGTTTTTCTTGAACGGGATGTCGGCTACGGCGCAATTCTCATAATTATGTAAATAAAGTGCGCCGCTTGCTCACCATCGGCACCTGAAAAAAAGACGAATATAAAGAAATGTTCGAAAGGATCCGGAAAGTGTTCGAAACGTTCGAACACTCGTTTCGATTACATTGCCGCACGAGGCTTGCCGGTGAAAGACTTTAATCTAATTATGACATCAAAAAATAAATGACACATAAAAGCTTCACAACATACCAATTGTTTGAAATATTTACTGCATTAAAGAGGAAAGCTTCACAAGTGTGCGAAAGGAACTAGACTTAGCTCAAAATTTTTAATAAATTTTCGCCCACAATTTGCTCAAGCCACCAGCATAGTCGAAGATATTTTAGAGATGAATATACTTTTTTACTCGATAGGCAATTGTTGTTCTACCAAAACAGGTTGACAAATATTTGCGCGAGCTTCGTAAACTTATTCATATATGTCAGCCTTACACTTGAGCAGACGTAATGGGAAATTGCTGAGCAGGGCTGGAGTCACGTTTCCACAGCAGGACTCGTCTTCACACGAGGGCAGCCACTGCCTTCCTTATCATCCTCTCTACGTTCACTTTCCCCCAGCTCATAGGAGGAGGTCTATAACAACAAGATTGTACCCGAAAGGTTTGGGAGTAACAAATTTCGGTGGAAGGGGTGGGGCGTTACAGGTGAGTACGGATTTTGTCTATGTTGAACATGGTGCTCTCAAGAGCAATGACACTATTTCGCTGGTTGCGCGCATGCTTAATGGTGCTTGGCGATTCAGGATTGCTTGACTCGCGCTCAACCTTCCGCCGCTTGCGTCACTGCTATCTCCTCCTCACTCGGCGCTCACCTCTTGATCAGCGGACGAGCCCACTACAATCATTGGCCACACAACGACTGCAGCAACGGCCAGATGAGGTCGCCTACCCTCCACCTCCGCGATGCTCCGCCTCCTTCTCGCAAGGCCGCGAGCTCCTCCATGCCTTGCCCTTTAAGCGTGCGCTCCCCACTTGAAGGAACCCCCCTCCTCAGACGCTAGCTTCCCTCGTCGCTTCTTAATTAATATCGCCAATTTCACTGGCAGGATATGTACGCTTGCGAACGAAAATCAATTTCTTTGGGAATGAATCCCGAAACTGAGCTGCGCAATACCAGCTCAGATAACCAAAAGGGGCCTCCGGGGAAAACCAAGTCGCAAATATCAGATTGGTGATTTCATTACTGACTGTCCACCCTTTCCCAGGTTCATAAGAAATTTCCCCATCGAAATATTTTCACACTGCTTATCTCACAGTTACGTCATCCACCGTGAAGACAGTTTGTCAGTGTTGTGCAATCCTTCTCTCCAGTAGTAGGTGTGGTTTTCTCTGAAACATATGTTACACATTGTGCTCTTAGGCCTGTATTAGACGACACACAAATATACGTCGTAGAAATGCACTGTAACGCATTATTCTGTTTCGTAAACAGCGAGGTATATTAGAAAGCACGCGTTCTTACGGCTCGCTTGAGCGTAAAGGACAAGAACATTAAGAACGTCCCATTGTCCACTAACCTTCGGAGAAAGCAGGTACATAATGAAGAAAATGGACAGAACTAATGATTCGGGTTATGGAACTGACTAAAAGAACGGGAATGAAAGTGCAAATATTAACAACTTCCCGCCGGCTACAGGTGGATCCCCCTTCCCTCATTTTAAGCGTGTGTTGATGATTAGTCAATTGAACGTTCACCTCGGCTGTCCTTCGCTCCGTGTCTCATGCTTTTGTCTACAGTTAGGCTCCAGGAGTGTTAGCGAGAACCACTCACAGCCATGTCGGTAACTGGAGCCAGTCCACTCAACCGTTGTGACTAACGGCAGGACAACTGACCAGCGAGCCCGTGTACAATTCTACGAGATGGATTCCGGCTTTAAAATTTCTTTCTCTATAGCTTTACAATTGACAAGAGCGAGGCACTCTGAGCAACATGGGATTATTTTATTTCTATTTCAACAACTATGTATGGAAACGAACCAGCTTAGTTAGAGAAAGCGAGGCTTGATGAATCAAGCGTATAGTTTAAAGTGTCACCTTCCATTAGCTTCTGTCGTTTCACGAGGCCACGTTCTATGTAGTTGTCTCCAGTGTATAGCAATGCACCTGGAGGAGCTTTCCATGTGTGCCTGGTTGGCAATACCATATTTGAGTTTATCGTATTCTTGGACCTGCTGAATAACGTCATCTTATGGTTGACTAAGTCACAATACAGTGTTTTAACACCTCAAGATAGGGACAGCTGGGTAATAAGGTCGTCGGCGGACCTTTTATTTGTGTTCTATGCAACAATGTACTTTACAAAAGATCAAATGGAGATAACTGTGTTGCCCTTCCAAGGTTGTTTTACTTCTTTCAACATCGCGTTGGTCTAACACGACAAATATTGCCAGGTTTGGACTTAACAATGTATGCAAGTTATTGACTACGGCGAGCGCATTTTGTTTGCGAATGTACCATAACATCTGGAAGCGCACTATTTCTTTCATCGTGCTTCATCGTGCAGGCTTTGCTCCCGAACACCCCTTTACCTTGTCTATGCCCTTCACTAGAAATGCCACATTGTATTCGCTTTGTGACAACAACTTTCCTCTTTTTGATATTTGCGCGCGTGTAATTTCATTCTGCTTCTAGCCAATGGGTGGCAGCAGACCGAAAATAGAACGCCAATACCTATCTTTCTCTAGCTTTCCCTTTCTATGCTAAGCTGTAAGTGATTGCATCAATGGCCATATAAATTCTGCCACTCGCTCTGTACCGCGACGCGGTGCAGTTATGTCGCGTGCGTTCTGGACAACACTGTATCTGTTACACAATTTTGTACACGCAAATGGGTACAGTTTTTTTTATACCGAAAATTATGGAAGACCATATTGGTAAATAACCGCTATGCTTATTTAAATCTCTAAGTAATAAAAGACCGACATGAGAGGGGCCTGAGAAAAACTTGGTCATGCAGAGGAACTTTTTTGTGCTTTTATTTTCCATTTCAAAATAAATGGAAATTTGAATATAAAACGGCTAACCGAATTGTTTGCTCTCGTCATGTGGCTAAAGAATATCCCTGAAAACCTGTCCCGCACCATAGACTTCTCGCCTCACACGCGAACGAAATTAAATGAAACCTATATTTCTTGGGTATCATTCTTTTTCTTTTTGTTGAAGAACATAGAGAAATGGAGCTGGCGAGATGCTATAACATGATATCTCCACAGTAGTCATATTATAACAGCACACACACTAAATACGCAAAAACTCAATTGCATATCACTTTCATTTATTGTAATCTATCTGAACTCACCTGGCTTCCATTCACTGATGGCAGCACCCACATACTAGCAGTCTTGCTTCTTCATCACACATATCGCCTTACAACGAACATACAGTCCAATCTCCACTCATGTCCGTCAACGCGGCTATGGCGTGAGGAAAGGCGAGGAATGTCTGCAAAAAATAGGAAGAAAAATTAGAGGTTCATTAGCGAACAAGTTCTAATGTATCAACATAATGTTTTTGAGAGTTTAGTACCTTTTGAAACGCCTTAAAAGGATTAGAAGACAGCTCAATAATTAAAGCGATGTTTGACTGAACAATTTTTGTGTTACAGCATTAGATATCGCTGTGTCCGCGTCGTACTTT